>NC_056736.1:699881849-700164349 GCF_019279795.1 Protopterus annectens
CGGTAAGTAAAATAAACAGTAGAGTTTATGGACTGTGTGAAAAAATACATCACTGATTGCCACTCACACACTAGCCCTACATATACAGTCTCAATTCTCAGTGGAGTCTGAATCCTGACCTTGGTAAAGGACATGTCTCAGTCTGCCCCTACAAACACATACAGCCAATAGATCAGCAGAAACTGGAGCAGCATGCACAGTCAGATAAAGAAGGGGCCATAACACTTACATCCACCCCACTCCATACACAGCCCAAATAACATGTACACATGATGTGTACACAATCCTGACAGTTTGTTAACAATGACCAGACATACACAGGCATCTCACATGTACAGTTCACCTCAGAATGTACAGGCCCATGTCTCATATCTATGGCCTCTTCTCTGACATGTTTGTGGGTCTACTACATCACTGGGATAGTGGCAAGAATGAAGGCAAGAAATAATGATACTAAATTCATCTGAGCCTCATTGACATCTGGACAAAGACTGACATCATTTGGGGACAGAGGCACAAACACAGGGTTAGATTGGACATATTCCTGTCATACGTTGAGACAGTTGCAGATGTTACTGGGTTTGTTGTAATATATCCTTTATGAGGAATATGACATCAGTAATACCAGTAGATATGAGTATTTACTGACTGCATTCTCCAGAGTCCACGACTGATTTACTAAAGACACCAACTGTCTGGTGAACAGACAAACCATAACAGGCAAACATGTGGCCAGTCTGTAGACAGTGTGCCAGTGGAGAGGTATGTCAGAGACATATCACTGTCAGTCACAAAGTCACTCACTAAATGCATGTCCACACAAACTCTGTCAATCTATCAATCCACCATGTGTATAACAGCACTGATGACATACATTGTGTTCACAAATCTAAGGATATGTCCCCCATGTTGTTGGGCTGTTTCCACATGTCCTGTCCTGTGACATATTGCCACCTAATATCTGTGAATCTGTAGCCCACCACCTCTGTAATGTCCCTAACACAGGCAAGGAAAAAGGGCAAGGCCCATATTAAGGAATGTCCCATATGTTGGAACTAGCAGCAGTGTCCAGGGCCACAGCACAATACTATGTGGGCACCTACATATTTGTATGGCCTTAGCAATACCTGACATCTGCACATCTGCACAGAGGACAGAGAGAAAGTAGACAGCCAACAGGTTATGCATTAGGAGGAATGGTTTGAAGGATAGAAGTCTGAAACTGAAAGGTATGCCATTACTACATGACAGCAGTCCTCAATGACATGTCCAAAAAACATAGTAGTCTACAGTTAATCTCATAATAGCATATCAATATCCACAAACACCAAGAACAAGATAGTTAGTAGAGTCCCAGCTTTGCATGCAGGGGTGTATGGTTCAAATCCTACAATCTGCAATCTACTTTCACTTGGAAAAGCACTGTTAAAAGTGTTAAAAATACAATATGTGTTAAACTATTTTTGTCAACCAGTGCACTGTAGCTGGTATAACATGCAAGTGTGACTGCATATAACATGGGATACTACCCGTGTATAAAACAAATAAAAGAAAAAAGATTGTAGTACTAACCATGTATATCCAAGTGCCCCATACAGTATAGTCACACCTCTTGCTACTGTAATGACAGCACATAGAAGTATGTTATGTACAGGAAATTAAATACACTTATTGAAGATGTCATTACCCTGCTATTTTATCAGACTGGAATGTGATAAATGGTTACCAGGGTGGAGCTATGCTTAGTAGGTTTAAGCATTGCTTAAATGTAAATGCTAAGCAGATTTGTGCACTGGTAAGCGAAGCCTTCACGCTGTAAGTGCGTATTTGTTTAACTCTATGTTAGCACAGCTTACCATCATGCAAACCTGTACAAACACACTTAAAGGTGCTCAAAACTGCCTTAATCACTCACATGACATATGTGCAACAGTTCTTGTTCTGCCTAGCAACAAAATAAACAGCTCTTGAACCTAGGACCCTGCACATCATAGTGACAGCAATTTACCATTAAGCCATCTAAAATGAATGGATTTAGGATGTTTTCTCAAACATACCCTTCTTTACAGCCAGTTTACAATACGGAACAGACACTGTGCAATTAGGAAAAATAGTTATCTACAAATATTATATATATATATATATATGAAAAGAAACATATACATAGAGAGAGAGAGATATGTATGGTGATACATATATGTGTATAACAATATATAGATATATTACCAATAAATACTGAGGTGTATATATATATATATATATATATATATATATATATATATATATATATATATATACATACATGTCTCAAAAATGCCCATACAATCATATGCTGCTGATAGCCCACAGTTGGATACAAAAGGACCCATGACACTCATATCTGCCCCCCCCTCCACAGTCCAAATAAATAAGTGAACAGCACACTACTACAAAATCATGATAGGCCATACACAATGGTCAGACATACAACAACCTCTTAGCAAAGCAACTAAAATGACTGAGTATAGCAAAGAGAAACACAACCAGCCAGTAATTCACACATGTGTATTGTACTTTGATGCCTTGGCCAAATCCATCAAGGAGTAAAACATTAGAAGAAATACTTACCTTATTCACAAAAAGCAATTAACACTTAATTGCATAATGAAATAAACAGCCTTCAATTACACTCCTCATTTAACCTTCTAGAGGATAAAGTATCACATTTAATAATAATACATTGATTCTGTACATAACAATTGCTCTTTTATGGATGTTTCATCAAACTGAGGAACAGACATTTTCCAAAACAGTACCTTGGAACCCGCTGCTGTCCCCATGGTGATATTTATTCAAATGCACAGCTGCAGAACTGTCTTCTTTCTTATCAGTAATATGTCTCACATGTTCTAACAGCCTAGTTTTAAAACACTTGTTACTCTGCCCCACATAAAATATGTTACAAGGGCATCTAAGAGCATTCTCTATACACCAACCTCTTGAATGTACAGACTTCAACATGTTTTCCATCATTTCCCCTCAGCAGGAATGGCAGTACTAAATAATGATGGACCAGTATACCTATCAAGCTAGTACTGTATGACATCTGGACAAAGCCTGATATAATTGGTGGACAGAGGCCCAAATATATGGACATACTTGAAATATTGCTGTTATATACTGAGAAAGTTGCTGGTGTTACAGTGTTTGTTGTAACATATCTTTTCTGAGGGACATAAAGTCAGAAAAACAAATGGATTTTAGCATTTACTGATTGCAATAACCAGAGTATGCTACTGATATGCCAAGGACAACACCTGTCTGGAGAACAGACCAAACATTACAGGCTAACCTCTGGCCATCATGTGGATAGCCCTACAGTTGAAAGCTATGCAGAGACAGAACTTTGTCAGACTGAAACATATGCAGAAGTAGCATGTTCAGACAAACCCTGTTAAACTAGCAGTATTCAAAACATATAACAGCAATACTCACATTCTGCCCACAAGTCTTGAACCTTCTCCACCATTTATTTGGCTTGTATCCACAAGTCTTGTTGTAAGAGGTATTAGCTCACACACCTCCAGGATGTCTTCCTCACAGGTAAAGGAAAGGGCCAACGCCCACACGGAGTACTCAGTTATAGGAGTGCGTTGCAATGACATTGGCTATTGGAATAACTACACAGCTGCTCTGCATGCAATTAGCAAGTGGGAACACCAACTGGTGCACAGGTCATCACCTCATCATGAGCATCACCTACAAAAGCCATGCTGCCACCTATTCAAACCAGCTCTATCCCTGTAGTGCACAGAGAGATAGAGATATATAAATATATAGAGAGAAAACAAATAAAAACAAAAAACAGAAAACAGAAAAGAGAGGAAAGAAAAGTATGTGAAACATGTAAGCATGTAATTGAATGTAGTTCTTGGTCTGTAATAATGGGAAATATGATTTGAAAGAAGATATGTCCCAACAAGACTTGCTGTACTAATGTCCTGCTGAACAGCTGCTATGGCCATAGCATCTGGCCCTCTTTGCAGTGGGAGAATTCACAGCTATACCTCTCAACTGTATAGATCTTCACAGAATGTCCAGATTTTTCCATAATAGTTTTTTGTCTGTTCCTCCTGAAATCTGTACTTTTCTGGCAAATAGCTGAGGATTGAATCATTAAGTAATGATAAACACTTGAGTTTAAGACTCCACATCCTTAAGAATATTCATGGTGATGCAAAATGTATTATTCTACCAACATCCTAAGTTTGTAATAGGAATATTTAAAGTCTGTCTCTATTTATCCTCCCATCATTTTAGGCTTTGTCCAGATGTGATGCTCCAAGAGGTTGCGAGGTAGGATCACAACTCAGCAGCCTGACTCACTCTGGGAAAGGACATTTCATATATGACAACCACTGGGGTGTCTGTCAAACAGTTGTGACTGTGCCACTGCTAGGCCAGTTAATTGGATATTGTCTATATCCATATATTACCTGTGAATATGAGTATGATACATGCTTGTCTTGTAAATCTATGAGACCTATATAGGGCATGTGCATAGTAAAGTACTGTTGCAGATGTGTATTGAACTGCATGTGATATATTGAATTAATAACATTCAACTGTACAGTGTTCTGCTGGACAATAAGCACATCTGTGACTATCTGTAGTCACATACACATATACTTGTGTTATGTCAGCCAAACCATTGTCAAGTCTGTAAGCAAAGACAATGTAACATAATAGCCTACTTATGACTGTTGGACATCTTCCCGGTTATCACAGTAATGTCAAAGCCCACTGTGCAATCAACTTACTGATGTATGGTGCAGCTACATTAATACAGTATCAGTATTGATGTCCCTTTTGTCACCCATTTATGTGTGCCATTGTCCAGAAGTCCTGCTATAATAGGTTGAGAAGTATCGTTGAGCAGCAAGACTGTAAATACAGTGTGCCATACTAACATAGAACAGAAATGTATACCAAGTATCCCCTGAGCACATGTATGTATGCATATGTTCAGCTGGAAGGCACAAAACTAATAACATGGGTTTCAAGCAGTCATCTAAATAGGTTGTGAATGTTGCATGTGTATAATATCAGTGTCAGTGCATACAACAGACATAAATATGTACAGCTACTGGTTGTTGCATTGCCCTGACAGTGATATTTGTACTAGAGTAGGCACAATTATCAGGTAGTAATCGAAGTGTCCAACTATGTTATGACCCTCTGTCCATGCCTACCCCTAACAGCTATATCAGCACCTATATACAGTGGATATCAAAAGTGTACACACCCTTGTTGGAATGCCAAGTTTGTGTGCTGCATGACAATGAGACCACAGAAAATCATTTCACAATGTTTCTCATCTTGAATGTGACCCATAACCTGTACAATTCTATTGAAAAACAAACAAAGCTGTTTCAAGGAAGGTGAGCAACTATTGCCAAGTGAAGATGTGCCATGTTGTTAAAGTCCAAACCAAGACAAATGAATGCTGTAACCATCTCAACAGGTGCTTACACAACATATTAGTTTAAGGGTGTGCACACTCATTTTACGGGCTTATTCTACTGATTATCATTTCCATATGTTTTCACATACCTGATTGTTGCATTTTCAATTGAATTGTACAGGCTATAGGTTACATTAAAGGTGGAAATTGTTTTGAAATGAGTTATTGTGGTGTCATATTTCAATTGCACAAATACCAGGCATTGCAACAGGGGTGTGTACACTTTATATCCACTGTAGCTATATGGACTCAGCAGTACCTGACCTGTAAAACAAGGCTCCACCAAGATAGAGTAATCTCCTTTGATGGACAGCAGCAATACACAAACCACATAATAGGTTGTTATATTGGCTGTACAGGGACACATAGGTGCAGGCAAAAACTTGGAAGTAAGTCCACCTCTATCTGAGCAAGCATGTAAGTTCACAGGTGACTTCCTGTAAGGCTGACTATGACTACAAATCAGACATATCCACACCACCAAGGACAATTGCAACAGTGTCTCCACATATGTTGTCAGTCTCAGAGGCAAAAACACAATTCACCCTGTACTAGGGGTAAAGCACACTTCATACACACATGCCATGGATATAGGCAACCTGCATCAGACAGGTTAGTGGGAACATTGCCACCCTGTCCACCCCATCTGTATAGGGGGATATGCACATCAACCACACTCCTCCCCTCATCAGTGGTGAGCATGTACATATTGCCAATTGATGGCAACAACAGCAAGTCTCCATGGGGCTTAATAACATCACTGTCTGCCTCCTACATGAACTCAGGAATGTGCTCACAGCTCCATCACACACTACAGTCAAACACAGACATGCCAACATCCACACACCATCCCCATGGAAGATGTCCACTGTCATTCCCTGTACACAGAAATGAATGGATAATAGAGGATTGTGCAATTAAGTGTCCAGCATTAGGGGTAATAAGATTCTCAGGGCAGGAGTGAAATGCAATCTGCTAAAGCCATGATAGATTAGAGGGTTATGGTGTAGTTTAGATTATTTGCAAGTAATATATATTGTTGATGTGCAATTTGACAACCATATGAGGTCCTGTGACCTTTTTTTCCTGTTTATGTCTTTCATGTAACATGCAGAGGCCTCGCCTCCTGGCATTCTCTGTTGGTGAAAATGACATAATCACCCAATTTGTGAAAGAAAATTATGGGCTATTATTTGGCTGGAAAGCACAAGATGTGCGGGAGAGGACTGCCCTGTGGAATGATCTGGTCCACAGGGTAAATGATGTTGGCCTGCACAGCAGAACTCATGAGCAGGTCCGGCATTGGGCCAGTGACCTCATCGACCATGACCATCAATGGGATGCTGCTATAACACGTGACAGGATAGCCACAGGTGAGGGCCCAGCCATCCAGCCCCCACTGACAGCCATCGAGGAGCTCCTCACCAACTTTGGGACACCCACCCAATGCACAACCCATGAAGCTGAAGAAGGCATTGTGGAGGTGGGTTGCACACACACACAATGGACAAGGAGCATGCAGGTAAGGACCCAGTGCACATTACTAGAACACTGTTGCTTATCCATTTCTATCTGTATAGTATCTACGTGCATACATCAGATGAGATAGTAGGTCCTGCTGGTGTTTAGTAATGCACAGACGTGCACATCTATGATGATGGCCACCATATTTTTTAATATTGGTGGTTCTACTGTTAATCTGCTGAAATGCTGCATCCATCTGAGACCAAGGCCACATGTGAGTCTACTGACAATACCTAACTCTCAGAACTACCTAGGTCTGCATATGGGATAACAGCCTGAAGCTGGTGAGTAGGGCATTTTTCTGTTGTGGCCTGGCAATACCCCAGGCATGTAAAGGGCATGCTCAGTAATAGCTATATTGCTTTGTGTGCATGTTCACTTGTGGTGGGGTTAACTGCATTGCGTCACAGTGGTCACCACTGGGGCCTATCTGAGGTGAATTCAACATTGCTGTAGCATACCTCACAACTTGTCAGTGCAAGATGTCTGGACAGAGTCCAGCAAAATGGGCTTGACAAATGGCCTAAGGTAGGGACATGTGTGACACATTACTGGTATACAGTGCGCATAAATTGTGTGCACACACCTGTTAAGATGCAAGGTGTTTCTGATACATACAAATTGGGACCACAATATGTCAGTCCACACCTCTTCCAACCTTTAATGTGACCCATAACATGAAACATTCACCTTTAAAACCGAGCATCTGGACTCATGTATTGCACCTACAAGGCTGGCCACCTGAAAGGGTGGCAGATGTTGTATCAGCATGATATTTCAGTCAGGTATGATACCTGATGCTGCCATATGTGTCAGTGAACTCACTGTGACCTATTTGGCTACAATATCACATACGTGGACATTGTTAAGGCACACAAACCACTTAAAACCAAGTATAGGTTGCAAACATCTGGATATTCCAAATACATCTGTACAGAGGACTGTACAATAGTTTAACTTGCTGCATGTGAGGCAGATGCTGTTACCACACTATATGAAGTAATGGCAGTGGGAGGTGGTCACCAGCCATGTACATCAAAATGGTATAAGCCACACAAGATATGATCTTCATACACACAGTTGCAAGCATATGGATTAGAACTCCTGCCTATCTAGTTATTTCTATTATAGTGCTGTGCAGTTATAAGATGTGCCACAGAGCTTATATATTTTGACCTAGTCCAAAGGTTCGTCTAAGGTGGATGACATCAACAGGACTACTAAATTGGAGTGAGGGGTAGTGTAAATAGTAGTACACAGGTAAAAAATGGTATAACCCATACACATTCAAACAGCTGTCAGTAGTGGGAGTAGAACTCCTGTCTATCTAGTTATTTCTACTATAGTGCTACACAGTTATCAGACATGCCACAGAACTTACACATTTTCATTTAGTCCAAAGGCACTTCTAAGGTGGATTACATCAACAGGACTACTAAACTGGAGTGAGGGGAAGTGTAATGGGTAGTACACAGGTCAAAAATTGTATAACCCACACACACATATCCAAAAAGTTGCCAGTAGTGAGATTAGAACTCTTGCCTCTCTAGTTATTTCTACTGTATTGCTACACAGATATCAGATGAGCCACAAAGCTTATACATTTTCACCTATTCCAAAGGTACTACTAAGGTGGATGACATCAACAGGACTACTAAATTGGAGTGAGGGGAAATGTAAAGGGTGGTACAGAAGTCGAAAATGGTATAACCCACTCACTAGATGATTCTCACACAAATATCCAAACAGTTACCAGCAGTGAAATTAGAACTCCTGCCTGTCTAGTTATATCTACTATAGTGCTATACAGTTATCAGATATGCCACAAAGCTTACATATGTTCACCTCATCCAAAGGTACTTCTAAGGTGGATGACATCAACATGACTACTAAATTGGGGTAAGGAGAAGTGTGAAGGGTAGTACACAAGTCAAAAATGGTATAAGCCAGAGAGTGCATGATTCTTACACACACTCACTTGCCAGTATTGGGATTAGAACTCCTGCATATATAGTTATGTCTACTATACTGCTATGGAGTTACCACATGTGCTACACAGTTTACTGAATTTTCAAATGGCCAAAGCTGCTGATAACTGCACAGCTGAGGTAAAGTATTACAGGTGGCAGAAAGTCGGCCTTCAATTTCACCCTTACATCATGCTAGTTATTTCTGTCTTGCACTTCAAATAGCATTATAGTTTATTGTATCAAGAAGTGTGGCATACCTGGGAGCCATCAGCAGTACTCGTTCATCACAGAAGTAGCCCCAGTACTTATTAGTTATGTCCACCCCTCTTGGCATGATTAAAGTGCAGTTTTCTGTGCTTTCACCCATTAACCTGGTGCACTTGTTCATTCTGAGGCACTGTTGCAACTGCCTCATGTACACAGACAACCCTCCCCTCTAAACTCCAAACACTCAGAACTGTAAGAGTTACCCATATATCACCCAATGTGGACATATGCACTCTCCAGCAAAGAATGGACTAGCAGGTTAAGAGGATAAGATCAACACCTGCACCACACCATGTGGAACACATAGCTCACCATGACACCCAATTTGACAGCCATGACATACAGTGAAAAGCCACACACCCACCTTCACAGAGGCACTCAATGGACATTTAGCCAAACAACACAGACCAGCAAGACAAACACCTACTCAGACACCACAAAATGGCACATGCCAAGGGATACGTATTTCACCTACACAGTGTGCCCCTCAACCTAAGCTCCTAACGCTAACCATCTTGCACAATACAGTGATCATGGGTAACTCAGTACTGAGGCACACACATATCTCACTTACCAAGTTGAATATGGAGCAGGTAACAGCCAAATATCTATCACATGCCAGCATCCAACATCCAACACATGACACAGCCAGTCATGGCACTCCACAACAAATACAAGTATCACTCTGTATCCATGTGGGTTTGAATGACCTGGGGCACACCTCCCTGGACTACATGACAAGAGACATGGTTGAACTTTCTGATTATGTGGTCCAGGCAGGTGTGACAGTAGCCCTGAGCAGTATACTGCCATCACCCAGAATGATGCTGCAGTACTATCAACAGATGATTGACTGAAACATTGTCTTTTGTGTTTTGTGTCATTCTCAGGAGATCCAGTATCTCTCTGCTTTGAATACCATGATTGACAGACCTCAATGACTTGACACAGATATCCTACATCTGTCAGCCCTGGGGTTCCAGGTACTGGCTAAGTGTCTTGCCACCCCTATAATGCCTTATTAGGTAATGTTCCAAATGTAATTACCACCATAACAGCTAGACATGTATGCAGTCTGAGGGTCATACTGCTCAACAGTAGACATCTGTCAGGATGTAATCACTCAAAGCACTCTTTGGAGTGGAGGACATTAACAGTGTTATAATGGAGAGGTGATTCATAGCAGCAGACAGCAGCCTTACAGTAACAGGCTATAATGCAGTCCATAGCTGTCAGCCCAGAAACATGTACCACACCACACCTCCACAGATGGTGTTGTCTCCATATTCATTATGGATAGGAACACCTCCAGATGAGTATCCCAGCATATTTCTTCAGAGATACTTCCGGTACAACTGCCTTGGGGTAATAGTGCAATCCAGACCATAGCCTGCTATGGGTCCACATCTATGTCCCCAGACTGTTAATGCACATTCCTCAACACCCTGCCATCTATCAAGGTCCAACCCAACACTAACATAGTAGGAGACTTCAACTACCCCTCCATCACCTTGGGAAAGTAGCCAAGCACCAGTACGGTGACCCAAAACTTCCTGGAATTCATCATTTCCAATGCCCTGGACCAGCTCTTACTGACACCCGGTAGAGGATGCAACAACCCTGACCTGTGTTGACTTCTTAAATATGGGACTGTTGCTCATCCACTGTTGTCAATCCCTACCTAATGAGATTCACACAGGATGTAATCAACATGGTACTCAACATGTCAGCCACAGTCCCCATAAAGGTAACCACCTTGTAAAACCTCTCCAAAGCTGACTTTGCAGCCATAAAAACAGGGGTAGATGACTTCACTGCACCCATGACAATGGGAAATAGCTGCATGACTGTCGAATCATACACATATGCACTGTACAAACAGGTACATGAATGCATGGTATTAGCCATAACCAACAGAACCCAGACACTGTTCTCCAAACACTGGGAGACAATGTGATGGTCCCCTACCAATACTAAAGTGTACAACAGAAAGAGGACACTGTTGCAGAGAAAGGTGGTGTCCCATGACTGTTGAACCCCCTTATTAGCCTCAAACACAACTTGGAATCCCTCATGGAATCCCCAACAGGCATATATGAAGGCAGAAATGCAGCAGGCACTGACAACAATCACAAAAGCCTTTGATAGTTATATCAACAACCTCCACACTATTAAACACAAGGTCTTTGAGTTACTGCACAATGCTAATTCCTATCCTGAGACAACAGCTATTGGCCACAGTCTTGACAACACAGTCAGTGCCAGATTAACCCCTCTCTCCCCCCACAAGTGTGCAATCACAATGGCAGATGAATGGCAAGCATCCAGCAGGCCAGGTTAGACCTGCATTGCCCACAGACAAGAATACAGCTTCAATGGGACACCAACACATCCATGGTTGTGTTCCACATGACATACAAAGTGACCATGGACCAAATCTGTGTGCCTTAGTCAGTCACAGCCTCACCTCAGGCTTTGTCCTTCAATCATGGCACACTGCTACAGTCATCCCTCCATAAAGGGGTAGCATCTACAGACCCTGGAGATTATTGGCCTCTTAGCTTGACAAGTCTACTGTGTAGGGGTATGGACCGCATCATCAGGGACTTGATTGACCAGGATATTGGTGATCTCCTAACTCTGGACTCACACAGTTTGGCTTTGTGAATGGCAGATCATGCCTGCTCATTTGGGTTGACATCTTTGACTGAGTCACCAGGGCTGTGTATGACAGTAAGGCACTGATACAGCCTACATCAATCTGTCCAAAGCTTGTGATACCATCCCTCAGTGAGGGATTATTGATAAACCCCACAAACTAGGCATCAACCCATATATCATTGTTTCTTTTGCAAACTGGTTCACAGAGCACGCAAGTATGACTGGCAAACTCCAGGTCAGACTGGCAAGCAGTCACAAGTGGAGTCCCACAGGCATCAGTATTGGGTAGTGTCCTGTCCAGCATCTACTTCTCAGGAGTCCAGACCAACCCAGAGGAACTCTGGCTGACCAAGCTCACAAGAGGACTGCAAGCTGGGAGCTATCATTAACTTCACAAGTGATGCACACATCCCACAGAAAGGCCTCACTGAGACCACTGAGTGGTGTGGAAGCCATGCCCAGAAGCTTAACCACAATATGCATCATCATCCCCCTTGATAAAACACTCAGTTCCCAGTAAGTACCACACTGATGGCAGCCCAATGAACACTGTATGCATTATAATAGATCTGGGGACACAAGTTGGCAGCAACTTCTCCTTCAAGCACCACATTGCCACTGTGGTCAGGAAGTCCTTCTATATGGCACATTGCATTACCAAGGGTTTTGCATCCAGGAAGACAGAGGTAATGATTTCTGTCTACTATTCCCTCATTATACTACTCCTCAAGTATTATGGCCCATTTGCTATGTACCTCACTAGACACCTGCTACAGCTGGAGAAACCGCAAGACGCACCTCACAAAGGGGTTCCTAGGCATTAAACACACATCCTACACAGACAGACTCAGCAGACCCAAGCTATTCTGTGTGTCATATGACCGAATTACTTACAAAGCCATGTCTGACCCAGCTGATTTAGAAATGCTACATATAAATCCATCCACACCACACACTGTTGAGACCTCTACCTCAGTACCACAATCACCACAACATGCTGGTGGGACAGGTCCCTCACCAAGAGACTGCACATGCCCTGGAATACACTTCCCACACATGTCATGCAGAGCACCTAGCTGATCCTGTTCCAATGAAATCATGATAAGTGGATGGGTAATAGACAGTTCAACCCAAGGATCACTGCAGTGGCTATATTTGATACTGGGACATAACATCGGGTGGCACAATGGCAGGGCCATTCTATGTGCTAGGCTTGTTAAGGCTCCTGGGCCATTGCCTACTAAACACTTGTGAACATATATAGGGAATGACATCAGCAGGACTGATAAAGTAGTGCAGTGGGGGTTTAACCTATCAAAATATTTTGTCCTAGAAACAGACACTTGGTAGATGTGAGAGTAGAACCCCTAGCTAACTAGAGATTTGTATCATAGTGTTATGCAGTTACCACACACACTATAGAATTTACAGGCCTAAGAGCTGGCCAAAGGTGCTGATATGGGGCATGACATTGGCAGGATTGATAATGTAGGACAGTGGGTGGGAAACATATCAAAATACTTCTACTTACAAACATACCCACACACACACATTTGCTGGAAGAGTAGAACCCCTGCCAGACTAGTCATCTGTACTATAGTATTAAGCATTTATCACACACATTACTGATCTTACAGTCAAAATGTTAAGGGACTGACATCATCAGGACTGATAAGGTAGAGCACTGTGAATTGTCGTAGGTGGGAATGGCATAAAACTGTTTCATCTATGAAAAAAACACACAACTACCTCAGTCTTGCACACATAACTGTCTGTCTTTCTCTCTTTCTCTCACACACACATACACACACACACACACACACACACACACACACACACACACACACACACACACACACACACACTTCTACATTTACAGGATTGAGATTAGAACTCCTACCTAACTAGTTATTTGTACTATCTTGTTATGCAGTTATCGCATGCACCACAGAGCGTATGGGACTGAGGCCTGATGGAAGGTACTTCTAAGTTGACTGATTTCTGCAGGACTGCTAAAGTGAGGAAAGGGGAGATGTACTGGGTTTGAATGAACCAAAAGATTTTAGTTATGAACACACACACAAACACACACACACAAGTTTATATTTGCTAGGACTTTGATTAGAACCTCTAGCTAACTAGTTATTTGTACTATCGTGTTATGCAGTTATCACACACACCACAAAGCTTACAGGGTTGGTTTTAACAAAAGTGACTTCTATGGTGACAGACATCTTCAGGGCTGCTAAGGTGGGGCAACGAAAAATGCACTGGGTGGAGAAAGCCTGTTCATTCCTAGATCCTACTGACATTTCTCTATTGTATGAACATGCCCAGTGTGTCCTTCTATAGTACATGTATGACTCATTCCAGGGATTGTTTTACTCCAGTCCTGTTTATTTTGTGCTATACCCATACCTGTCAACCTGTTGGTGCACGATATCTGGAGATAGTCTATCAAAATGCGGGGACAATGGGCCATACAATGATTGTGACAATTTCTCCCTGCAATTTATGGGTTGCAAGGGTTACAAGGCTGGTTTTAGCAGACATATGTCATATATGCCATTTGACACTGTCATGTACTGTTTCAGTACCTGATGACATACCTCCTCAGATTATCACAGTGATTTACCAGAGGAATACAGGATGGATGGTGCACACACAAGGTTTATGGGCCAAATGCTATGCATTCTTGCACTATCCAACCTGTTGAGGGGTGTGCCTACAAGCAATTGACTGCTGGTGCTATGGAAATGGTCCAGCACCTTGGTGATATATTACAATGGTGGAATCTCTGTGCATTTATGTTCTGGCCTGGTCTGATTTCCAGTCCACAGTTGGGTAACATAAATCAGACATGATCAGGGTGACAGGCAGACTCCAGATATATTTGCAGGGGATAGGATATGTGGGGGGTGTCCTGGGCAGATATGTTTGGCTATAGCTACTAGTACTTTGCATTGGGCTCTCCTCAATGGCTGACTGCACTTGGAGGGTCTTGTGTGTGTCAGACTGACCAGCCTGCAGGTGTGTGTTTGTCACACATATATGTATGGCCCACCTCATTTTGCTTGGATGGCCACATGTTGGGCTCAGGATGTTGCATAGGATGAGTGATCAGGGAGGGGTGTGTGGGTGCAGACATGTCGCCTTCTTCCAGGGTTACGCCTGCCTGCAGTGGGTGCATTCCCATGTTTAAACACCTAGCCCTGCCTGTCGACTGTACAGAGTATCACAGACTATCCACATCCATGACTCATATATCCTGGTTACCCAAACAAGTGTAGTTTTCCAGAAAAAGTGTTTTGCAAGTCACTCAGGGTTGAAGTCAGATATTACAGACAGTGGACATTGCAGTTTCAGACTTTGCACCCATTAGACATTCCATGCTATTACAGATCATTCCATCAACTTTATAACATTATTAGAGCAGCATTTCACAGGGGTCCTTTTCTTTGGACCTTCATCACTCCATTATTTATGGCTTTGTCCTGATTTCTGGCTCCCTGAGGCTGGCAGGTTTGCTCCTAGCACTTATTAGCATGGCCTTTCTTTGCATTTTGTAGACTGTGCTATGTTGGTGTTGTGGACTCCATGACACTCCCTAAAGGGCACTGTGGGTGAGGCATAGGCATTTGTCAGAGGCCTGTAGGCCAGATGTGACAGATGCAGGGCATCTGTAGCAGGGCAATGCATTCTAGTGATCATATTTTCCCAGGCTGTCAGCAGGAGACACCTCTGGTATAGCACCAGTAAGTTGACTGTGGGTGTTACTAACAATTGCTTTCTGTTACTATTGGGTCATCAGTCTGGGTGACCGCTAGATGCTGCTTAAGTCTAGGAACATGTTACTGCATTTCTATGGGACTACTGGGTGGGTGACATGACTGTACATGTTACACGTCTGCACATACTGTGCTGATATTTACTTAACATTTTGGTCCCATGTAGCATGGTGGTGTGCCCTATCTTTCAGACTACAGGCATAACAGTATCAACCACAGGTCAGATTGTTCTGGCATAGACATTTGTAGTTTCAGACTTCATACCTTTCAAAGCCATACTGCCACTGCCAGACCTGCTGTGATATCACTGTGTAAAAGTCTGTAGGTGAGGATTTCATGGGTGTCGCCATGTGGGGGCCTTTGCCAGGCATTTCTGTATGGTTGCCTACAGCTAATCTGCTGTGTGAGGATGGTGGTGGGTATGGGATCCCCACTTTGTCATCCATGCATGTGATCTATGACCCCCCCCAGTTATTTGGCTCACCACATATACTGCGGTGGTATTTCTCAACTAGGGAGGTACTACATGGTGTGGGTGGGCCAGTACTGGGGATATACATCCTGCTGTCCCACAGATCTGTCAGTTGTCTGCTGCTAACCCAGTTAGCCACCCCATTTCCTTACATGCTTGATCAATACTATCAATATGCTATCAGAAAAGTCCACCCGATTATTTTAATTTGTTACAGAGACTGGCTTACCTTGTGCCTGCAGCTGTTGTGAGGGTGGTGATTGAGGGCTGAGTATGTCAGATGCACACAATACACTGCCTATACATGGTCAGTTATAGGTGGTGTGATGTTTGACATCCATTTTACTGTATGTGCGAGTCAGAGAGAGAGAGAGAGAGACAGATTAGCCCCTGGGACCCTACAGTGTCAGTGTATGTGCTATGCATTGCCTCTTTGCCAAGGACAGGGCATACTGGGCACACCTCCGTCTGCCCACAGGGCATGCTCAAGGTGTTCCTCCTCTGAGTCACTCTGTGCCTGTGAAGGCCTTGGCAATGTTGGGGGGGCTGTGTAGCCCTTCCTCATTTTGTTCCTGCTGCAGCTGTTTCCGCAGGATCATATTGTGTAGCATGGCACATACTATGACCATGTGTGCACATGTGGCTGGAGAGTACTGTAGGGCTCCACCAGATACATTATGGCAGCAGAACCATAACTTGAGCATCCCAAACACACGCTCTATAATGATCCTGGTTTGAGTGTGTGCCTCATTATGGCCTGCTTGAGTGGGTGGCATAGCACACACACAGACACTGTAGGGACCCAGGGACTGAGACCTTTCTCTGACTCGCACGCACACACACACACACACACACACACACACACACACACACACACACACACACACACACACACACTAAAATGGATACCACACACATCACACTACCTGTACCTTACCATGTATAGGCAGTGTATTGCATGTATCTGACATAGGCAGCCCTCAAGCACTGCTCTCACAACTGCTGCAGGCACAAGGTAAGTCAGTCTTCTTAACAATAAATGAATGGAGTAGTATGTTCTGATAGCATATCTATGGTATTGTTGCAAGCATGCAAGGGAATGGGGTGGCCTACTGGGATAGCAGCAGACAACTGATAGCTATGTGGGACACCAGGAAATGTTTGCCCAATACTGGCTTCCCCATACTATGCAGTAGTATGCAAGGTGACAAATCCCACTGCAGTATATGTGGGGGGCCAACTGACTGGGGGTCATAGGTTACAAGCATGGATGTCAGTGTGGGGATCCCATACTCAACCCTCAGCCTCACCCAGCAAGTCAGCCATAGAAAGCCATAAAGAAATGTCTGGCAAAGGCCCACAAATGGAAACAATGATGAAATCCCCCCCTACAAACATACACAGTGATAGCACGGCAGGTCTTGCAGTTGAAGTAAGGCCCTGAAGGGTAAGAAGTCTGAAACTCAAATGCATGCCATTACAATCTGACCTGTGCTCTTTAGTGATATGCCTCTAGTCTCCAAGACAGGGCACAATACTATGCTAAATGGAACCAAAATGTAAAGCAAATATCAGCACAGTCTGTGCAAATGTGTACAGTTGATAGGAGTGCCCCCCCACCACATCCATAATGCTAAATGAAACCAAAATGTAAAGCAAATATCAGCAGTCTGTGCAAATGTGTACAGTTGATAGGTGTTCCCCCGCACACCCATATTCCCATAGGAATGCAGTAACATGTATGTTTGTAGGGAAATAGCAGAGCACGCATTGCCAGGGCTGTACCAAGCAACATGATAACTTGTTGCATGTCCACAATATGCAGGGGTTAATGAGCTATGTATATGTGTAGTTAATACTGTCAGGATGTGGCCAGCACTTACTCCGGGTCTATAATTTATTCTTGAAAGCCGACAGTATCGAAGCTGATATTGTCGACACGAGAATAGCGAAAGTGTACATCGAAAGTGTAAATGGAAATCTCAGTAAGGGGATATTTCCATTTACTCCAATGTAGTGCAGTCTTGGAGTTGGTGTATTTAAGTAGCGGGGGGTGTGGGGAGTGCAGAGGGCTTGCCCATCTGCTTAAACCCATTAGGGCACTTTTTCCTTTTTTTTTTGTTGTTTTTATAAGTTTGATGTTTGAAGACATCGACCATATGGTGTCGACCATATGGTGTTCGATGTTTTCAACCATTGATCTTATAATATAGACCCCTTACTCCTGGCTGTTGTGTCCTAGTGGCTTAGGTACAGTACTGTGGTTGACAGGGCCATGTTTCAAGAACTGCTACACCTATGGTAGGAGTTGTACACACTGTCCAGGCATCAATATCTGTTAATACAGGAAAGCTGGACAAGTCACGAACAGGGGGCCACACATATAGACAGTACACATTTTGGTGTAACCTACACAGTGACTACCATACCTGTCAACTGTACAAACCTATCGCAGAATGTCCAGAGGTTTGCATTATAGTTGTGGTCTGTATATCATGAAATAGTGGTTGTCTGGTAATTCATTGGAAAATCACATAACGCTAAAGTCAGAAAATAATGACAGATTGCAATGTCAGACTTCATACCCTAGAGAAACCTTCATGCTAATGCAAAACCTGCTATTGAATCACCTTTCTAGGTTTGTAAGGCCAATACTTAAAAATGGTCCCTATATTTAGGCCTCCGTTTCCCAATTACTTATGGCTTTGTCCAGATGTCTGTCTCTCAGAAGTTGAGAGGCATGGTTCCTAGTAGGACAGCAGGTACCTGAAGGCCAGTGTACTGCCAGTTTATAAAAGGCTGCCACCTTTCTGTGTCAGCACTGAGAACATGTCACTGGCCAACAGCCATACTCCTGGAATGACACAGGTCATCACAGAAGGAGCACAAGTATGCCTTGTATATCTGTTCTACTTGTCCTAACATTGCATTTATCTGCCAACTATTTGCAAAACAAGAAAGGGTCATGTCAAAACAGCAATGGCAGACAGTGGGGAAGCAGACGTCATAACTATAAGAGTAAACAAGGAATTATCAAGCTGGTCTCCCAACTGTCTGTTTGGCGGAACATTATTAACACCCTGTCCTCATGTGTGGGCCTTTGTGTGACTGTCATATTTTGGTCCGTCCAGATGTCAGTCTGTGATGGTATGACAGCTAGGCCCACATGTAGCCTCATAATAACATATAGCAACACAAACCATCTAAGAACCACAGCAAATGGAGCGGTGCAATGATGGACAACCTGCTAAACAGGTACACTCAGAGGTGTGAAGTCCACAACCTTGTGTGTGATGAAACAGCATGTACCCCACTCACATCAGAAGTACAAATGCATAACATCAGCCATTGTGGCCAAAGCCTGTGACTGGACTACAGAAGGACAAAGAGACACACATACGTGGAAGGGGATCCACTGGCAAGAAAAATGGAGAATGTGCACACCAGAACAAATTGTGCAGTAACACAGGTACCATGCAGTGTATGATGTCAGTAAACATCACCTGCAAATACACGATACACACCCATGTAAGTGGAGGCCTGCAACAAAACATAAACCCAACAATTGACACCTCAAAGGCAAAAATCACATGAGAACTCCAAAAACCTACACACCACAGACCATTTAGACGCTACACACCAGGGTCTTGGAAACAGGTCTATATTATACGTTAGAAGTTTGAAAACTTCAAATGTTAAATAATCGAGTTAAATGTTTGAAGTTTCAAACATCGAACATATAATAAATAAAAAACAGAACTTATGTGACTACTGTAGGCAAGGGGGCAAGCCCCCTCTGCACCCCCTCACCCCCACTCTTTAAATATACCAACTCCAATACCGCACTATAGTGCAGAAAAGGGAAGATTTCCCTTACTGCACTGTAGTGCAGTCTCGGAGTTGCTATACTTAAAGAAAAGGGGTGTGGGGGGTGCAGCCTCCAGCCGTTAGTTTTGGGTCTGGGTTTTTTTTTTTTTACATATGTTCGAAGTTTTATAACTTTGAACATTTAAATTCGATATTTAAATGTTCAAAGTTATAAAACTTCAAACATATGATATAGACCCTCTTGGAAACAGTAAGACCTTATCCCAAACCCCAAACACCTACCCTACACAGATAGGCTAACAGCACTGTTCCTCTAGCTCATGCCATACGGACTCTGCTGAGGTGACCCCTGTCTGGCATACAAAGCAATCCAGTCCCTGCCTTGATGGGACTGTTGCACATCTGGAACACAAGGCCCACTCCATCAACCTGTAGGTGCAACATCAACCTCGGCTGTGATATCAGTACAGCTTGTTAGTGTGACAGATACGTGTCCCACACACTCCCCCTTCTGTGGAATACACTCCCTGTCAACAGCAAACCAAGTGCCTAAATACCCCTACTGATGTGCTCCCTGTATAAGTGCATGGGAAACACAAAGTACACTCCTGTGATTCTAACTGGCCCTGCTGGACAAAGGCCCTGTGTGCTGACATGTTGTAACATGGCCTACACTCTCATCTGTGTGGGTTATAAGGGCTTCAGGGCCAATACCCCACTAATGTCATAGCAACCTATCAACCTAAACACAACTGTCTGTTAGTGGTTCATCACATTACTCTGTGCTGCTCTGCCACTGACATACCTGGAAGTCACAGTGCTATGTGGAATATACTACACATATAATGGGCATTTCTGCACAGTAGAATGCACTTTGTATCCACAACCCATACGTCTCAATCTCTGACAGCAAGACATCTGGACAAGGTCATAAATAAAAGTGGGATAGGCACGTGTTGTAAATATTGCCCTTACATACTGAGAAAGTTGGTAGAATAATGGGTTTTGCATTAGCAGGAATTGTCTGAAGGTTATGAAGTCTGAAACACTAATGTCTTTCATTATTTCGTAACGTCACTTTTCACTTATATGCAACTAACTTTCCATAAAAACACACGGTTATGTAGACTGGACAAAACTTTTAGAAAACACCTGGACAATCTGCCAAAACATGTACAGTTGAGAGGTATGGCCACACCAGGATATGACTTCTCAGGTAAGAAGAACACCACACAAGCAGGAGATCCCCAGCCAGTATATCACCAAGTTGTTGGGCTGTTTACACAGCTTCATCAGTCAACCGGATGTAACCACACCTCTCAACTGGCCTTTCTGAGCAAGAATGTTCATAGTCGGGCTCATAATATTGGTCTGTGCATCATACATCTTGTGTTCCTCTGGTAAAGCACTGTGATGATCTGAGAATGTCTGTCACTAGGTAATGACACAATACATTCCAGTGTCAGACTTCAGATATGTCTGCTAAAACAAACCCAGTACCTCTAGGAAAGTCCTATTTATTTTGAGAGGTATGGCTGTAGCACACAAAACCCCAGACTGGAGTACAACAGTCTCCCGAATGGAGTGCCACTCTCACAATAGAAGGTCATACTGGGCATGCTCCTATGCTTAGAAAATCACAGGCCATGTTGGAAACCACATTGGACTATATAACTGTATTGTACATATATGTCTTTGCATACAGACAACTATGTACAGCTTAATTGTCCCTACACACATACATTAGGCAGGATTACCCTCAGCTAGCTATAGGTGGCCCATATGTGATATATCTGCATCTGTTGCATGTGATACACAGACATATATATGGGCAACATATAACAATATGTCAAGCATACGCACACATAAACATGGGGAAGAGAAAGACAGATAGTGATGAAGAGAGAGAGAGATACAGGGGGACACACAGAGAGCGAGTCATACCCAGAGATACCCTGAATGGCATTGAATGATGTCCTGCTATGGACAGTGGCATACCGGTTGTAACCAATCACACATGCCAAGAAAAGCTCCATTGTGTAATATTACTGAGGTGGAGGTTATAATATCACATCACCTGTGTGTGTGTGTGTGTGTGTGTGTGTGTGTGTGTGTGTGTGTGTGTGTGTGTGTGTGTGTGTGTGTGTGTGTGTGTGTGTGTGTGTGTGTGTGTGTGTGTGTGTGTGTGTGTGTGTGTGTCTGTAGGTTTAAGTATTAGGAGGCCGTTCCCACTCAGTACACTTCCCATTGCCCTACTTCACAAGATCTGCTGCTTCATTTACATTAGAAGTACCATTGGACACCTGTCAGCCCTTTAAGCTCTGTAGCTCAAACACTGCAGTATAAATGACTAGATAGGTAGGGGTTCTAATCTCAGTCTTGGCAAATGTAAGTGTGTATATATGTGTGTGTGTGTGTGTGTGTGTGTGTGTGTGTGTGTGTGTGTGTGTGTGTTTGTGTTTGTAGGTGAAACAGTTTTAGGCCATTCCCACCCAGTACACTTCCCAGTGCCCTAGTTTTGCAGTTCTGCTGATGTCATTCCCCTTAGAAGTACCTTTGCACAACCCCAACCCTATAATCTCTGTAGCGCATGTAACAGTATAGTACAAATAGCTAGATAGGCAGGGGTTCTAATCCCAGTTCTGGCAAGTGTGTGTGTGTGTATGTGTGTGTGTGTGTGTGTGTGTGTGTGTGTGTGTGTGTGTGTGTGTGTGTGTGTGTGTGTGTTTGTAGGATGAAGTATTTTGAGAACTTTCCCACCCCCAACACTTCCCAGTCCCCTACTTTAGCAGTCCTGCTGATGTCATTCACCTTAGAAGTATCTTTCGGCACTTGTCAGCTCTGTAGAGCATGTGATAACTCTGTAACACTATAGTGTAAACAACTAGATAGGCAGGGGTTCTTTTTCCAGTTCTTGCAAATGTGTATGTTTGTAGGATGAAGTATTTTGAGGACCTTTCCTCCCACAACACTTCCCAGTGCCCTACTTTAGCAGTCCTGCTAATGTCATTCACCTCAGAAGTACCTTTGGGCATTTATCAGCCCTATAAGCTCCATGTGATAGCTGTTTAGCACTGTAGTACACATAACTGGATAGGTAGGGGTTCTAAACTCAATACTGGCAACTATGAGAATCACAGCATCCCTGTGTGTGTGTTTGGGTGAGAATCATATCCTCTGCGGGTGTAGGTTACACAGTTGTGAGGTGTGTACCACCCAGTACACATCCCATTACCCTACTTTACAAGGCCTGCTGATGTCATTCACCTTAGATCTACCTGTATGCACTTGTCAGCCCTCTAAGCTCTGTGTCATGTGCAATAACTACATAATACTATAGTGAAAATAATTAGATAGGTAGGGTTTCTAATCCCAATACTGACAACTATAGCAGTGTGTGTGAAGCACATCCCCTTTGGCTTTTGTGTGTGTGGGTTATACCATTTTAAGGCCTGTTGACCCCCTACCAATGACATTACTTTAAAGACCCTGTTAATGGCATCTGCCTCACATGCACCCTGTAACACTATACAGCCCATACCAGTCATCTGTACAGATGCACATGGGATATCCATGTTTGCAATCTATATGTGGTCTGTGTCCCCTAACAATGATCATTCCTGTTCATAATGTCCTTGATATTGCCAAATATGTCACAGTTACCATCGTGACACACATACCAGCATCAGACATTGTACCTGAATGACACATCATGCTGATACAAAGTCTGTCACTCTATTACTTGTGCAGGTTTGTAGGAGCAGGAGACAAGAACAATCGCTATGTCTGGTGGGTTATTCCACCATCTGTGAAGGCATTCAAAAGATTACCTGTTGTAAGAGGTTGTGTGTTATGTCACAGGCATATAATGTATGTGGAGCATGTCATGGGTATGCAGCACTATAGTACATACAAGTGGATATGTAGGGTTACTAATATGTCTGTTAGCAACTGTGTATGTGTTTCTGTATGCGCAGCCCCTGTGGCTGTCTTTAGTGTGTGTATGTTATGGCTATACCATTTTGTGTGCCTCCTCCACCCTGTGAACTCCCCCATTGCCAACCTAGTGTCAGCCCATACAGATGTCATAAACCGTAGAAGCACAGTTATACAGTTTCTAACACCAAGCCTCTGGGGTGCATACAATGGTTGAATCACTGTGTATTGTACATTAATAGATGGGTAGGTCATCTACTCTGAGAAGAGTCACCTCCATGTGCATGTGTATTTCAATGCATGTCTCCATGCAGTGGTGTGTGTGTCTGTGTGTGTGTGTGTGTGTGTGTGTGTGTGTGTGTGTGTGTGTGTGTGTGTGTGTGTGTGTGTGTGTGTGTGTGTGTGTGTGTGTGTGTGTGTGTGTGTGTGTGTGTGCCAGATGGCTCTAACATGTTAAGGGCCCCTGAACCCACTAATGGAAATCCTAACAGCCCCTGCAATTGTCACTGATGTCAATAGTAGTGGTAGACACTGCCACACTACAGTACCACTGTGCTATTTGTGTTAAGTATCTAGCACTATTGTTCATAAGTCTGTGCAGGTAGGGGCTGTGCTCAGCCCTTCATCAGCTGCCCCATGTACAGGGCTATGAATCTATGTGCACTACTAACACGAGAGGCCAGACATGCATATGAGATAGCAGACACACATGCTGGTGATTGTCAGGTTAGACTAACACAGGCCGATCTGTTTCAGGAATACATACCACAAACCTGTCATACAGAGTACCAGGCATACCCTCATCAACTGCATAACGTTTGAGTGGATGGGACAGAAATGGCAGGGGCAACAGGTGCTGATAGCTGGAATCTGTTGCAGTTAACGTAATGGCTAAGCTTGTGCAGGACCTAGTGCCAGTACCCAACTAACCTCATCTGTATGTGTGAGCTTGTGTCCTATGGAAAACCCAGGTGACATGAATGAAGGCCAGGTGGCTGTGTCAAGGTTATGTATGTAAGGTTAAACTGTCTGCCAAAATTGCCCCTCACACACTGTTGCATGTATACACACCTGGTAAACATGTACATATACAGCTGTATCTTGGCTATGAAAAAAATCACTGTGTTTACACTCCACCTTACTCATCATTGCTACTGTCAGCAGGCCCACAGCCTGCAGACACACAGACAAGTGGAACACAACCAGAATATAGTATGTGACACTACAGTCAGTCAGCAGTACTAACAGCAATAGTGCATCTTGGCTAACAAGGTACATACACCTTGATGTGTACTCATAACTACTGCCAGCAGACACCAACTTACACAGCATGACATTGCTACACTGTCCCATATTCTCCCTGTGCATCAGACCCATATGAGCATGTCCGTGCATCAATGGTATGGATAACAAGGTTGTGGCACATGTATCATCACATGCACAGGGTGTGGTGATGGAGTGCCAGAGGCCTAGGCTGGGCCATATTGCTGGCATCATGTGTGTGTGTGTGTGTGTGTGTGTGTGTGTGTGTGTGTGTGTGTGTGTGGGATGTGGGAGTATTTGTCTGCACATCATCAAGCCATGTGGATGCCTGACACAGGACTATGTTGGACAGCCATGGACCATACATGGCAGGATGTACGGTTTAATGTCTTCCACCAGGGACACAGGAACTGGCTCTGCCAGGAGTATCACTGGCACCACCAGGCCCAAAGACAGATGCAGTACTACTCCCTGATGGTGACTCCTGTCTGCTGGATCTGTGTGAATGATGGGAATGGCCAGGACAATGTGACTTTGGCCTGCTCCTGTGTGGTGTGGACAGCACCCTCCCTTCGGTAGTGCTGTTGGTAATGCCACTATGAGACTGTGAATGTGCAGTTCCACGTAAGGCTCTCAGCTGATCATGTTGCTGACCTACGTCCACCTGGCTGATGCCCTACTCCCACCACATGCTCAAGCACAGACATTGCACGGTTAAGCAGTGACAAGTCTCACCCCACTGTCTATTCGCAACATCGGCAAGATGACGTATGGCATTACAAATGTGATGGAGGTCATCACGTGCTGCATTCATGACCCTGAGCATCTGTCTGGTGTTGCGGTCAGTACACACCTGTGCCTTCATGATGGACCATAACATGCATCTGGTGGCACCTGCTGTGGCGCTTGCAACAGGGGCTTGCTAGGCAGCAGTCTTCCATCAAGCACCCCTGTCCATCTGCCTGTATGTGACCATGACTGCTGTCTGGCTATGGCTGGAGTCTACACTTATATTTTCTATAGTTAACACACTAGCCTGTTCCATGCCACCACCCTCAACCTGTCCATTGTCCGTGGCTGCTGGGGACTGGGAATGTGTGGGCATACTGACTGTGTGTGGGGACATGGTGGGTGAAAGTGGGATACCAAACAATGGCACAGATTCAGGCACCAACAACCCCACCTGTGCCTCATTATGACCACCAGCATCATGGGAGACTGCTAAGACACTGACATCAGGCTGTGAGGGGGAGAGACACAAACCCCTGTGTTCATCTGCGAGGGGAAGACAACATATGTAAATTAATACCCTGCAGTATTATTTTGCTGATACACACACACACACACACACACACACACACACACACACACACACACACACACACATGCATGCACATGCGCGCGCACACACACACACACACACACACACACACACACACACACACACACACACACTCCTGGTACAGTCTGGAACAACTTTGACACCTATGGGCCCATCAGGGCAGACCTTACGGTAGTTCTGCCTGCCACAATCCATCTCTCTCACAGCTACTGAAAGACCCACAACAAAGGGTGACAAATCCTAGTAGCAGAATGATAATTGTGACCAAGACCAAGGCTATTGGAGTGAGCTATACAGTGTCACCAAGTGCACATGTACGTACTGTAAGAGCTGACCTACTGCTACACAGACCACACACAATGACAAGGTGCAACAATATATGATGATAACTGATGAAGGACTAAGACTATACACTATCACTGCAGTACCTACACAGTTCAGACTCACAGGGAATCATTTCAGACAACATTGCAGGACAGACTGCAATACATACATGAAACATGTAACGTACTAGGTGCATAGCCTCATAAGATGATACCAGGCTACTGGCCCTGATGCCCTCATAAGCCTGGCCCAGACTTTCGCCCAAATCCCTTCAAAGCCAGTATCTGTTTCCCCTGTCCAGCTGGGACACACACGGGATCCTAGGGGTGTCTCATTCATTTCCCATGCAGTCGTCCAGCTTCTTTTTCAAGAGGGCTATACAAGTACTCTGCTAGACATGGGAAGGGAGTGTATTTTACAGACAGTATATTGTGTGGGACACTACACTATCCCAATAAGTACTATACGTATCACATACCAGGTGAGGGCTTTGCATGCATGTTGTTTGAGTGGGGTCTGTCTTACAGATATGCAGAAATTCCATCAATGCTGGTTTGGAAATGGTCTTGTATGCCAGATACAGGTCACCTATGATCAGTCTGTATAAGACTGAGTACAGGGACAAGGCTTTCAGCCTATCTGTATAGGATTGGTGCTGCAGACCCTGGATTTGCCTGGTCAGGAACCTGTATGGTCTCTGCAACTGCTGTATTTGCTTAGCAGGTTACACGCCAAATGCACAGGGATGTTGTGGTCTCCTGTTTCCTGGATGACATACCCATATTTGTGAAGTGGGCCATGTAGATAGCATTCTGTACTACAGTGCCCACACGGTCGGAAACTGTCAGTTGCCTACTAACCTTAGTGTACAAGTTGCCTCACACCTGATTTCATGCTCAGTACATTATTACTGTCATAATTAGTGTGGATGAAATCTGCCACAGCAGGAAGAATGATGCATCTCCTGGCATTTAGTTTGCAGCAATGCTTCTTGCACCAGTCATTAATCTGGGTGACGGCCTCTTAGAGGATGCTCACATCAGTAGGGGAATGTAAGACAGTGGCCAGCTTGCAAGCATCTGTAAACCTGGTCAGCCACAGACCACTGCTTATGTCTTGTACATCAGATATGTATATCTCAAACAGTAGAGGCCCCCAGACCAATCCTTGAAGTACACCACTCTGGAAGGCTCTACTACTAGAGGTGGGTTCCACTACTTTGACCAAGTGGGTACTATCATTGAGCCAGTTAGCTACCTATCTGGTAACATACCGGTTGATGCCTAGCTGTGTAGGTGTTTGTATCCTGGCCACCTGGGGATTATTGTGAGAGAATTGGGATAGGTAAAGGTAGGCATTGTTCACCATCTTCCCCTCATCCTTGTGTTTGTTGACCACTTCAGAGAAGTCGACCAGGTATAACAGGCCTGATCTACTTTTCACAATACCACACTGTGTGGCTTTGGCAGTTTAATGTCACCAGTGTCCCTGTTCATAATGTCCTTGATATTGCCTTCCATGCCTTACAGAGCAGGCTAGTTAGGATGATGTGCATATGATTGGCTGGGTCAGTGGATTGCTCCACCTTTGTTTATAGGGATGACAGTGGTTGTCTTCTGTGCAGATGAGATGACACCAGTGCTCAGGCTTTGGTTGACTACAGTGTGTAATGGAGCTGAGAGATCATGCCTGAGTTCATGTAGGATACAGCCAGGGATAGTATCAGGCATATGGAAATGTAAGTGTGTTGCCTTTCACAGGGCATTATGGACCTACTTCTTTATGATGAGTGGAGGAGGGCAGGTGCTGTGTATGCACATGTGTAGTGATGGGAGGACAGGGGGTGATGTTTACACTTCACCTGTCTGCAGCGGGTTTCCTATATCTATGTCGTATGTGCATGTGGTGTGATTGACCACCACTACAGAGCATATTTGGGTGTTGCCTCTGGGATTGCAGACAACAGCATGGAAGGCCTAGTGATTGGCATTGGTGGATGTGTCCAATTTGCACTCAAAGATAGCCTTAGGATAATTCACCTGTGACCTTACTTGCTTGTTAAGACCAAGGTGACATTCCTTCCAATAAGGCACCTGCTCCTTCTTGGCCCTGTCCAGAAATTATTTCCACCTATTATGGTATTTGTGTATTGCTACTGTCCACCACAGACATTTACCCTTCCTTGAGGGAGATGATGCTGAGTCCATACAGCTATGCAGGTGCTCACATAGTATTGTGGTGTTGGCTTGGACACTACTGCTAGTTCCAACTGATGGGATGGTGGCTGTAAAGCTACTTCTACCTGCTCTGAGGAGATTTATTGTCAATTTCGTAAAGTTTATTTTGTTTGACCCTGACAAGGGGGGAGGGGGCAGGGGAGATAGTGACCTGAACAGTGATGGCTATGTGATCAGATCTTACCAAGGAAGATGACACTGTAGGAGTGCTACAATGGTTACTCATGTTGGTTAGGATCAGGTACTCCTGTTGTAGGAGTGTTGACTGGCTGATCCACTGCATTGCCATTGACAAAGCCAATGAGTCTCTGTGCATTCATGTTCAGGTGGCATAGGTTATGCACATTATGGTTGGGTAGTTAAAGTCACCCAGGAGCAGGGTAGATGATTGAATCCTGACATATTCCACCAAGTCCTGATAAGTGTGGTGGGTGCCCAGAGTCATGGTTGGAGGTCTGTATCTAGCTATGATTTGAGTAGATGTTTTGTCAACTGTTAACTGCCTCGGGATGTCTTCCATGTGTCTTACTGTTTGGCCAGCCTGGAGGTGTGTATGTGTATGATAATGTTCAACACTCCTCCTCCTGTAGCTTTGCAGGCCTCCATTTGGGGTGTAAACGTATGATGGGATGAGTGACCTGGCAAGGTTGATGTGCTCTCCACAGCTACAAAGCAGGCATCAGTGATTGCACACATGTTGGCATCCTACAGGACAAGGTACGCTTGCATTGACATGGGTTTCATGCTAAGACACCTAGCTCCTGTTAGAGCAAGACATCTGCATAAAGGCACACATCATTAGTGGGGCAAAGATGGAAAATAGTGACACTTTATGAATCTAGCTGTAACACACACAGTTGCCAGCAAAAACGGTTTCACATTCGCAGGTCTACTCCGCACGATATGACATCTGACATTCAAATGTATGCTGTTATGTTATGACTTTAGTCTTTAATGGGTTCCCAGTGATGTACCAGACAATACACAACTGTGTGAGGCATTGACTACAAATATGAGGCAGACATGGTCAGTCTCAAAAACTCTGGACAGTTGACAGATATGGGCTCAGTATATAACATACAGTTCAACAGTTCAACACACACTTCTGCGCCTGTTGTTTACTATGCACATACCCTATATATGTCTCTTATATTTGTAAGACAAACATATATATCATAGTAGCATTCACAGGTGACATATGAATATTTACAACATCCCAGGTAGCTGGCCTAGCAGTGTCACAGTCAGTACTGGACAACTGACACTCCAGTAGTAGTCATACATGAACTGACCTTTGCTGGGGTGACTCAGGGGCCAGATCTGTGATCCATGTCACTGCAGACAGGGCAAGCAGAAATGGCCATAGGTGCCAGACAGCAGCATGTGAGTCCAGCAGGTGTTTTTGCGACCTAGTCTTTAACTTCCTACTTCACATTATTGCATCCCCCTTCTGCATTCCATTACAAGCTTAAGTGATTAACATACCTGTTATAGTGCTTAAGAGTTTCCTCAAAATAATCTAAATGTTTAGGTTTGTGTAGTTACAGTCTGTTTTTGTGTAGATGGGTTCAGACCTGTGTTACATAGGCAGCAGCTTGCCTTTTGTAGGTAATGCTCACGAGCAGCTGATGGTCTGTGCACCAATTGGTGTCTTCCACTTGTTACTTGCATCCACAGCAGCTGTGATGTCTTTCCATTAGCCAATGCCATAGCAGCACAGTGCTATAAATAAGTCCTTCATGTGGGCCTTGCCCCTTTTCCTTGCCTGTGTGGAAGACATTATGGAGGTGTGGGGGCTACAGCTTCACAGACGGTAGGTGGAAATACCTCTCAGGACAAGACACGTGGAGACAGCCCAACAACATGGGGGACAAAGCTCCAGAATTGCGTACAGATTGCAAATAAGTATTGCTGTTATACAAATAGAAGATTGCTAGATTAACAGGATTTGTCTGGACCTGCATTTTCTGTGTGACTTGACATCTGAAAGGGATATGTCTCTGACATACCTCTCAACTGTCCAGATGTCCACAGACTGCCCAGAGGTTTGCCTGTTATGTTTAGTCTGTTCCTCAGAAAATTTCTGTTTTTGAGACATCAGTAGGATAATGTGAGGATTGTAGTCAGTAAATGTTGCCATCCATTAGTGTTTTAGACATCATATCCTTCAGGGATGTTATGTTACAATAAACCCTGTAAGACCATCAGCTGTTTCAGTTTGTAACACCATTATGTGAGATATGTCCCTCTTTTTGGCCCCCTGTCCCCCAAGTATGTCAGGATTTGTCCAGATGTCTTGCAGTGAGTGGTTCAGAAGTATAGTATATCATTATATAGTGACTGTACTCCTAATATCATCCCAGTGACTTAGCAAACTCCCGGAAGTGGTATGCAGCAGTGGCCATAAATATGGTCCCACACCCTGGACATTCTTTGGAAATCTGTACAGTTGAGAGTTATGTATGTCTGGCCATTGTCAACAGACTGCCAAGACTGTGTAGCAGTGTTGGGTGTAAATGCTTGTTGGGCTGAGTAGGGAGAGTAGCAGATGTGAGTGTCATAGATCCTTTTCTATCTAACTGTGTATACTGCTACAGTTGCTGCTGGTCTATCAGGTGTATATGCTTGTAGGGGCAGATTGAGAAATATCCTGTAACACCTCAGGATTCCCAGTAGACTGTGAGTTGGGGCAGTATATGTCAGTGTAGTGTGTGACGGGCAGTCAGGTTATGTTAGTTCAAACAGTTGTTATACTCTAGAGTTCATTTGGGGTATTGGTATGTTGCTGTAACTGTGGTACAAATGGTTGTGGGTGGACAATTTCTCACCAATGTCTTCTTTTCCCTACAGTTATATCCCTGTAGTGCATGATATATTTGGAAATACATGGTTAATTCTCCAGAGCTGATTTGGGGTAGTGTCGTGTTGGTCTTACTGTGTTTCAGAATGTGCTGGGTGAAATGGTCGGCAGCTCTCATTGTTTTTTTCTCTTCTGTTGCATGACTGCAGTCATACCTCCCCACTGTCCAGATGTCTAGACACTGTCCAGATGCGTGGCTGATATATTTGGTCTGTTCTCCATAAAAGTTGTAGGTTTCTGACAAATCACTGGGATGATGTGAGCATTGACATCAGAAAATGATGACAATCATTTGTGTTTCAGACCTGGAATCTATCAGAAAATATATGTTAAATCAAACCATGCTACTCTAGCAGACTTTTACATGTATAGCAGCCATATTTCAAATATGTCGCTATTATTTGCCCTTTATCCTCCCACTTTGTCAGGCTTTTTGCAAATGTCTTTCAGTAAGAGGTTGGTTATACACAAACACACACACACACACACACACACACACACACATGGGTTTGTGTGTGTGTGTGTGTGTGTGTGTGTGTGTGTGTGTGTGTGTGTGTGTGTGTGTGTGTGTGAGTGTAAAATTTTCCCTTATGTTAAATGACTGCAGTGAATGATATGTTTGTAAAAACATTACAAATTCCTACAGCTTGGGTGGTGCAGAGGTACATCGCTGTGATTATAGTGCACAGGGTCATGGGTTCCAGACTTTGTAGTGATGACATTTTTTTCATTAATGTTAAATGAACATGATATGTTTGTAAAAGCATTACATCTGTTCACAGTTCAGATGATGTAGTGGTGCATTGCTATAATTGTTGTGCACACCATCCTGGGTTTGAGACTTGGCAGGGCTGATTCTCTTGTTGTTGGGCAGAACAAGGGCTGATGGATATAGAGTGATTAAAGCACTTTTAAGCAGGTGTAAGTGGGTTTTCATGGTTTTGCGCAAAGCTAAGCATTGCTAACAGATGGTTAAGTCCTTTTAGCTTCACTTAACACTGCTTATTCCCGCTAATACCCGCACCAGTTTTAATTAAAGAAAAGAAAAAAGGGTGATAGAAAAATGGTGAAATGGGGCAAGCAGGGGGTAAAACATTAGGAAAACAAGCAAGTGATGTGCAGGAATGATGTAGGAAAGGACCATATCTCTATATTTCTTCTGCAGCAACAGCTTTGAATAATGTGCAGAATTTGGAATTTACAGCCTCACACCCCATGGGTAGTGATGATGGTGACAGACATTTGTGGAATAATGTTTGGATAGATTGATTCATTTCACTGTACATGGGGGCAAAATGTAGAGGTATGTATGGGGCAATGATTTTTTTGCGGGGCAGATGCCCTTTTTTTAAGGTAAGAGTGGGATGTTGGAGAAGGGCTGTAGGTAAGATTGGGGAGGTAGGCTGGGTAGGATAGGTTGCATTCACAGACAGACAAGACAGCAGACAAGAGTGGTATATGACACATGAGGGGGGGTAAACACCTTTGATGGGGAGGGTGGCTGGGAATCTTTAGCCCATGAACCCCTAAATGGATACTGTGGGACTGAGGTCTCACTGATGGGTAGTTACCACTGCACATTCACGGCCTCGAAGGTGGCTGTGCTGGGGACTGGACAGGAGGGGCAGCCTGCCCCTTGAGGTGCACCAGGCAGCCCTCCATCTGGTGCAGCCATCCATCCAACTCTGTGCGGATGATGCTGTGCACCATACTCTAGAACTTCCGTCAGGTGACAGGCTCCTCTCTATGCCTGGGGGGATGGGTCCCGTTCCCTGAGACAGTTCCACCCATAGGTGGTGCAGGACCAGCAGATGAGGAAGTTCCAGATTGGGTCCCAGATGTGCTGGGGCCTGGTGCCATGGCCAGATGGTGCAGGACAGGCAGATCTGCAGGGATCTGCCTTCCCAAATATACTATAGTGTTGAGGTTATCTAAGATATATTGGTTAGTCATGAATAAACCATTTCAAAATTAGTTATAACAGCATGCATGGGTGTTCCAATTAACCCAAACCTACAGATTTTAAACAGTTGTATAGCAAACAGCACAGATGCATAAATGGAACAACAGTAAGTATTTTAACAGCATGCAAGTTCCATTGATGGCAAAAGGCCACCAATGATCGTATTTGAACAAGGTATATTAATAAGCAACCAAGTAAATATATGAACAATAATAGAACACGTCCCAAAAATAGGTTTTGAGAACAACATACCTATAGTATATGAATAATAATTATTGATGTAGATGAGGGGTGGGTAGAGAGAAAAAAGACCATTAACAACTGTATAGGCTTCCATTATTCACAACAGTACTACTCAATACTCTACAGGTCTGCCCTCACTTTCCATCTACCTATTCCCCATAGCTTCTGTAGCACATACATACCTGTTAGACTGTCAAACTGTAAAAGTGTGGGGCAGACTGGGAGGACAACGGCTATATTACTGGAGGGGGTTTGTACATGTTAGGATTACATAGTTGATAGGTTCATAGATTGATACTAGACTATCGGCCCTAGGGCCTATACAAGCCTAAACATAACAATTCCCTGGCTATTTTTTCCCACACTATTTACTTCCCTGGACCCCTGTCTAGCAGGGCGACTGATCCCAGAGGTGAATTTCCTTTCTTCCATCCAATCATCAAGGTTCCTTTTGAAGAGGGCCAAAGAGGCACTCTGCTTGACATGTATGGTCAATTTATTCCAGAGTCTGGGGAGTCTCTGGGTCAGGAACCTATCCCTCCAGCATGTTTTGTTTATTGTGATGACAAGGTTTAGATCCCTGGAGCATGGGGCTCTGAGGGATTGGGATTTCTTTAAGTGTAGCATGTCCCACAGCTCTGGGTTTGACATGGCCTTGAATGTTAAGCAGAGATCACCTCTGAGTAGATGATATGTGACAGAGTTTAGCTGGATTTTTTTAAGGCAGTCAGCTTAGGGCATCTGCTTTAGGCCTGTGATTCTTTTAGTGGGGTATTTCTGTGGCCTTTACAGTTGTTGCAGATGTTTTGAGAGGTACATACCAAACGGGGCATTGTATTCTATAATGGGTCTAATGAGGGATGTGTACAGTGGGACAATGACCTCCTTTTTTTGGATGAAAAGCCCTTAGTGATGAGGTGTACCACATAGAAGGATTTTCTGACTGTTGTGGTGATGTGGTTATTGAAGGTGAGACCACTGTCCACCTGTGTCCCTAAGTCTCTTATCACACTTTCGGTGTTTAGTGTACTGTCACCTATATGGTAATTCAGGGGTACATGCTTTTTCCCAAAGGGGATAACTATACATTTCTTGGCATTGAGCTTGAGCCCATGTCTCTGGCACCAAGCATCTGTTTCTGTAAGGCCCTTTTGTAGAATATCCACATCATTTGGGGATTCAGTAATGGCTCCCAGTTTGCAGTCATCTACAAACTTTGTTATCCAGAGTCCTTTAGTGTTGGCCTGTACTTCAGAGAAGTAAATGCCAAACAAGAGCGGTCCCAGGACTGAACCCTGAAGTACTCCACTTGTCACTTGTCTGGAGCTGGATTTGGAGTTGGCTAATTTTACAGTGTGGGTTCTGTCAGTAAGTCAGCTGGCAACCCATCGAGTGATGTAGGGATTAATGTCCAGCTTAGTAAGTCTATCTTAGTATCTTAGTAAGTCTATCTATGGTTCCAGAGTGGAGGATGGTGTCAAAGGCCTTGGCGATGTCCAGATAGGCTGTGTGGACTGCCTTACCCTCGTCCACAGCTCTGGAGACTGATTTGAAGAAGTCAATCAGGTTCAGGAGACAAGATCAGCCCTTCACAAATTCAAAATGGGTGGGATCTAGTGTTTGAAGGTTGCCAATGTCTTTATTTATAAGTTCCATGATAATACGTTCCATGGTCTTGCAGATCAGGCTCATCAGACTGATGGGGCGGTAGTTCCCAGGATCCAAGGTGGATCCCCTCTTGTGGAGTGGGATAACTGTAGCTGTGCACCACTCAGTGAGCATGAAGCCTGAGGTGAGGCTATGATAAAACATGACACTTAGGTGAGGTGCAAGTTCATTTTGTAGTTCATGTAATACACAGTCTGGGATGTCATCTGGTCCCATGGATGCTGTATTCTTAGCTTTGGAGAGTGCATTTTTACCTGTGTGGCCATTATTACCAGAATTTGGAAATCTTCCGGTATTGAGATGGGTAGCATAGGGGTGAGAGGGGGGTGAAGTTGGCATTGAATTGATCTGCCAGGATATTGGCAATATCCTTGGGATCAGTATATTTAATGTCATTCTGTTGTAGCTCAGAGCAGATCTCAGCATTGCCATTTAGATGCTTGACATAGTTATAGAATGCCATGGGGTTGTCTTTGGAATCTTTGGCAATTTTATTTTCATAACTAGCTTTGGAGGATTTTATGAGGGAGCTCAGCTTCTTACTGAGGCTGGTAAGAGAGTTTGTTGCATCCTGGGATTTTCCTCTTTTATGCAACAGTTTCTTCCTTTTGTTGTAAAGTTTGTTTATGAGTGGGGACCAACAGATTGGCTTCTTCTTTTTGGAGGAGAGCATATTGGTTCTATTTGGAATGGCACAATTAATGCATGAGTGGATGTGCTTGTACAGTACCTTAGTGTAGGATTCAGCAGTTGAACTTTTAGTTCCCGTCTGCATGGGTGTCATGAAGTTTGTCACTTCTGACTTGAGTAGCATGAAGTTGGCTTTGGAGAAGTTTTTTATGGAGGTTTCCTTACTGGGGTGGGATGTGGATGTTAAGGATGATTAGCTTATGGTCAGACCTGACCAATGAGGGGGTGACCATAGGTGTGGAGTATCGATTTCCCATGTTGGTACTGACCAGGTATAGGATATTAAAGCCCCTGGTGGGACTATGGATTGGTTGATACAGGGCATTGGAATTTATGAATTCCAAGAACCATTGGGCAAAGGTGTTGGTACACGAGTAGTTTTCCCAGTTAATGGCAGGGTAGTTGAAATCACCCAGTATTTGGGTGTTTGGTTGTATCGTAATATTTTCCAGTATGTTTAGAAAGGTGTAGTGAGAATCTTGGGGCATGGCGGGGGATCTGTAGCAAGCTACAATTTGGATTGCAGTCTTACCTAGTGTTAGTTGCACCTGGAGAATTTCAGACGCATTGTGTTTGGCAACTAGCCTGGTGGTGTGAATATCCTTGGTGAATATGGACACTCCTTCACCTTTAGTGTTTCGGTCCTGGTTTGGTGGCTGAAATGTGTGGTAAGAGCCATAGTCTGGTATTGCAGGGGTGCTCTCTGGAGTCTTGAATCAGGTCTTAGTTACTGCACAGATATTGATGTTCTCCATTTTTAGGAGTGCCTCGAGAGAGTGCATTTTGAGGTTTAGACTTCTAGCATTGAGTAGCATTACCTACAGAATTTACATGCTTGTACCTGTTACGGTGGTGGTTTTGTCCTTTGGACTTTGCCTAAAAAAGGCACTATCAGGGTGGCAAGAGCCTTAGCCAGTAACCTGAATCCCAGGGGTGACAGGTGCAGGCCATCTTTGACAAAGCATCGTGGTCTGTCGATCATGTTGTCCCAGGCAGACAGATACTGGATCCCCTTTGAATGACACCAGAAGCTAAGCCAATCGTTGAAGTTAGTCAATTTGTCCTTATATTGTGGTATCATTCTGGGCAAAGGCAGGATGCTACTCAGGGCTAGGGTCATACCTGCCTGGGCCACATGATCTGAGAGCTCTTCCGTGTCTCTTTTCATGTAGTGCAGGGAGGTACGTCTCAAGTCATTCACTCCAACATGGACAATGACAGAGTCATATTTGTACTTGTTCTGGAGTGACTTGAGTGCATGCATTATGTGATGGATCCTGGCACCTGACATGCAGCTGACTGTAATTTTCTCCTTGCTCAGCCTGTTGAGTGGGACATCAGTGTGCCTGACTATAGAGTCACCTATGACTAAAGAGTTAGGTATGTTGTCTTGCCTTAGGGGCTGTTGCTGGGTAGCACACTGGTGTTGTGAGCTATGTGACACTTTGGTTGTGATTGGTGTTTGTTTGCATTTCAGCTTTAGAGGTCCTTGTTGGTTGGGCAGGTTACAGTTAAGGGCCTCCACATATGTGGATTTAATGTTGCTATGTGTGGGTGTTGGTTGTATCTGTTTAGAAGGGCTATGTGTTGCTTGAGGTGTAGTGTGGGTGTTAACCTTCTCCTCTTGACTGTCTAGCACAGTCTTGGGTGGAGAAAACTGTGCTTCGAGTTAGAGAAGGGGTATCCTGGACTGAAGTTGTGTGAGTCGGCTACTGGCATACTTCCCTGGATTCCTATCTGTGTCCAAGATTATTGGCAGCAGTGACCACTAGCTCTGACAGTGTGAAACTTGAGAGACATGTATCAGGGAGAGTGCATGGTGTATGTAATTATCCTGCTGTTATTTGCAGGCATATTGGTTTGGACAGTGGAACAGTTGTACATGGTGTACCAATATACCCTTCATACAGCTACTACACACATTTCTTTACCTCTAAGACCTATGGAGAAAATATCTGTTAACACTTTCTGACAGTTTCTACAAATATTCAGGATTTCTTTGATAGGTTAGGTTGATAGGTTGATACTAGGCTATCTGCCCTAGGGCATTTATAAGCCTAGCCAGAGTGTGTTTGGCTTTCGCCATCCTTTTAGATTAGTTGACTGTACCTCTGTATAGTAGGTCACAGAAGAAAGCCCTTTTGAGGTTAGTTTACTGTGCCTCTGTCTATTAGGGACACAGAAGAGATCCCAGGGGAAAACCTATGATCTCCCATCCACCCGTCAAGATTTCTCTTGAAGAGGGTCATTGAGGGACTCTGCCTAATATGGATTGGGATTTTGTTCCAGAGTGAGGGGAGCCTCTGGGATATGAATCTGTCCCTCCACCATGTGCTATTTATTTCTCTGCTGAGGTTTAAGTCCCTGGAGCATGTAGCTCTAAGGGATTTGGATTTTCTGAGGTGGAGCATGTCAATTAATTCTGGGTTGGACATGGCTTCATACGTCAGGCACAAATCGCCTCTGAGTAGGTGGTAAGCAACTGAGTAGAGCTGGAGTTTCTTTAGCCTAACTGCGTAGGGCATCTGTTTGAGTCACTTGATCCTCTTGGTGAGGTACTTTTGGGGTCTTTCCAGTTGCTGCAGGTGTCGGGTAAGGTACATCCCAAATGGAGCATTGTATTCAATTATGGGCCTGATGAGTGATGAGTAGAGGGGCACAATGACCTTTCTTGATCTAGATGTGAACCCTTTCGTGATAAGGTGGGCTATATAGAAGGTCTTTCTAACCACTTTGGCAATGTGATTGTCAAAGGAGAGATTGCTATCTACTTGGGTCCCCAAATCCCTAATTACTTCTTCCATACTTAATGGATTACCACCTATGTGGTAATTTGTGGGCACTTTGTTTTTCCCAAAGGGGATGACTATGCACTTTTTGACATTTAGCTTTAGGCCATGGCTCTGGCACCAGTTATCCATCTCTGTGAGACCCTTTTGGAGGATGCTTGTGTCAGTCGGCGAGTCGATTATGGCACCCAGTTTGCAGTCATGTGCGAACTTGGTTAGCCATAGTCCTCCCATGTTAGCTTGTACCTCAGAGAAATATATACCGAACAAGAGAGGTCCCAGGACTGAGCCTTGTGGGATGCCACTTGTAACTGGTTTAGAGTCTGACATGGCACCTGCAATTCTGACCATGTGGGTTCTATCCCTGAGCCAGTTTTCAAACCATCTTGTGACATAGGGGTTGATATTTAAGCTGGTGAGCTTATTTATGATGCCCGAGTGGGGTATTGTGTTGAAGGCTTTTGCGAGGTCCAGGTAGGCTGTGTGGACTACCTTCCCTTCATCTATGGCCTTGGTGACTGTTTCAAAGAAGTTGACCAGGTTCAAGAGACAAGATCTGCCCTTAACAAAGCTGAATTGAGTAGGATCCAGTGTTTCGAGGTTCCCAATGTCTTTGTTTATGAGTTTCATGATGATACACTCCATAACTTTGCAGACCAGGCTAGTCAGGCTTATAGGGCGATAGTTTCCGTGGTCCATTGTGACACCACCTTTGTGGAGTGAGACCACTGTTGCTGTACGCTATTCCTTGGGTACATATCCTGTAGTAAGGCTGAGATTAAACAGTGACTTTATGTGAGGGTTCAGTTCTTCTTGGAGTTCATGTAAAATGTAGCCTGGGATACCGTCCAGTCCTTTTGATGCTCTGTTTTTTGCTTTGGAGAGGGCAGCTCTCACCTGTGCATCTGTGATGTCAGGGAGGCTACACTCTGTTGGGATAGACATTTGCTCTTTTGGTGGGGAAGGGGGGAGAAGTTTGCACTGAACCTGTCTGCCAGGATGTTGGCAATGTCTGTGGGTTCAGTGTATTTTTTGTCATTTTGAACTAACTGAGAGCATATCTGGGAGTTGCCACCCAGGTTCCTGACATAACTAAACAAGGCCTTGTGATTATCTTTAGCATCTTGTGCAATTTTTCTTCGAAGCTGGCCTTAGATGATTTTATGAGGGATCGCAGTTTCTTGCTAGTACTGATCAGAGATGCCTCCCCTTTTTGGGATTTTGCTGTATCATGTAGTAGCTTCCTTCCTCCTTCTGTTGTATAGCTTATTTATGGCTGGGGTCTACAAGACAGGTCTCCTGCCTTTGGAGGAATGAGTCTTGGTTTTATTTGGGATAGCATGATCCATGCATTCCTGTAGGTGTCCATAGAAAGCGTTTGTAAAAGATTCTGCGGTTTGAGCAGTATTTTCCACTGGCCTGGGGGCTTTGAAGGATTCCATCTCAGTTTTGAGAAGTGTGAAGTTTGCTTTTGAGAAGTTCTTTACCCTGGTTTCCTTGGCTGGGGATGGGGACGGGATATGGATGTCCAGTGAGATTAATTTATGGTCAGATCTTACCAATGAGGGGTATACCTCTGGTATGGAACATAGAGTCCCCATGTTGGTGATGATCAGATCCAATATGTTTTCCCCTCTTGTGGGAGTGGTGACCAGTTGTTCCATAGCATTTGAGTTTATAAATTCTAGGAACCATTGGGCGAGGGTGTTGGGGCTTGAGTAGTGCTCCCAGTCTATGTTTGGGTAGTTGAAGTCACCCAATATAATGGTGTTTGGAGAGACCTTCATATTCTCCAGTGTTCTCAGGAAAGCTGAGTGGGGTTCCTGAGTTTGGGAGGGTGGTCTGTAGCAGGCTACAAACTGAAAGGCAGTTTTGCCCACTGTTAGTTGCACATGGATGGTCTCCGATGCTTCATGCAGTGCTACTAACCTGGAGGTGTGCGTATCTTTGATGAATATGGATACTCCCCCTCCTTTTGTGGTTCAGTCCAAGTTTTGGAGCCGAAAAACATGGTATGAGGTATAACCTGGTAGTGCTGGGGTGCTCTCGGGAGCCTTGAACCAGGTTTCTGTTACTGCACAGATACTGATATTCTCAATACTGAGGAGATCCTCGAGTGCGTGCATCTTGAGGTTTAGACTTCTGGCGTTGAGCAGCATTCCCCATAGTTTCTTTTTCTTTGTGTTGTCTATGGAGGTGGGTTTGTCTTTTGAGCCTTGCCTAAAAAAGGCACTATGGGGGTGGCAAGAGCCTTAGCCAGTATTAGAAAGCCCAGAGGTGACAGGTGCAAGCCGTCCCTAGTGAAGCAACACGGCTTGTCGAGCATGTCATCCCAGGCTGACAGACACTGGATCCCCTTTGAATGACACCAATACTTTAGCCAATTGTTAAAATTGATCATTTTGTCTTTATACTGTGGCATCATTCTTGGTGAGGGTAAGATGCTACTCAAGGTCAGGGTCATACCGGCCTGGGCTACATGATCAGAGAGCTCCTCTGTGTCTCTTTTCATGTAGTCCAGGGAGGTACGTCTCAGGTCATTCACACCAGCATGGACAATGACGGAGTCATATTTGTACTTGCTTTGGAGTGACCTGAGTGCTTGTGTTTTGTGGCGGATCCTGGCACCCGACAGGCAGCTTACAGTGACCTTCTCCTTGTTCAGCCTGGTGAGTGGGACGTCAGTGTGTCTGACAATAGAGTCACCTATTACAAGTGTATTAGGTATGTTGTTTAGCCTTAAGGGCTGTGACTGTGTGGCACACTGACTTTGTGAACTATGTGATACGTGGGTATTGTTGTGGGGTAGCGGTTGCTTGGATGTCTGCTTTGGAGGTCTCTGCTGCTTGGGCAGATTTTTATTTAGAGCCTCCGAGTAGGTTTTTGTGTGTTTATGTGTTTGGTTTTCTGTTGCGATAGGTCTATGTGAGACTGGATTTGTGGTGTGTGTGGTTACCTTCTCCTCCTGGCTGACTGCGCCAGTATTGGGTTGAGAGAGCTCAGCCTCCAGTATGGCTATATAGTTGCATCTCTCACATATATTTGAGCTTGTTGGGAGGAGGAAAGGGTGGTCTGTGTTCATAAGGCAGTTGTAACATTGCCTCAAGATTCCCAGATTCACCAGCTGGACTGGAGAGTAAACCCGAAACTGACTTTTGGACATGCCAGAATAGTATAAGGAACTACTTTTTGACTAATCAAAAAGGACCAATAGGGAGCCAAGTACTTAAAGGGAGTATAAGATGGTGTAGTGCTTTAGTTTATTAGTGCTTACTTATAAGATTACTTATACGAGCAACTGCAGGGCTTTAGAATGAAAATAGCGTGCTTACTTTGAGATTTAGAACAGTTCTAAGGGAAAAAGTGGAGAGCAGACTTTGTGGAGCCAGGAATAGTTTAAACCAGTTTAAGCGGCACTGCCCAATGCTGCGCTATGCGCAAAATCATGCAAAACCGCACAAATGCGGGTTCTAAAGCAGGGAAACTGAAAGAGATAGGAAATGACCCAGAGCGGCCAATAAGCTACTAGTTTCAGGGCTGAGACCACTCCTCCAGGGAGAGATAGGCTGCTCAAAGCTCCCCACTCTCACTGGTGAACAGATAAGCTTCCTCCTATCCAAGTAAGGATATGGGCAACATAGGAAACTATACCACAGTCCGGTATTCAGCAAAACCTGAAATCTTGACTAATCTAGTTCAGCAAAGGCGGGAAAAGAGAATATTTTTTTTTTTTTTGTTTTTTTCAGGAAACAGCAGAAAAACACACAGAAAACACTGTAAATGCTATAAACAGGCTAGCGCACTTTAGTGTGTAGCCTACAACAGCTATACAATACAAAAATGACTTAAATTGATATAAAACATGTGCAAAAACTGTAAAAAGCAGAAGGCAAATGCAATTTAAACTTTTTAAAGCACAGATCAGTTAGAAATTCACTTTTTAGGCGGGAAAAGGCAGTCAGAGCAAAAAAACAGAGAAAAAATACTTAAATCTGGAAAAGTCTCTCTTGGATCTCTCTGTCGCCTGTATCACTCTGCAGGAAACCACGAGGAGCTGTGCGGAGTTGTATACTGGTGCAAAACCGCGCAAATGCAGGTTTTAAAGCAGGGATACTGAAAGAGATAGGAATTTACCCAAAACGGCCAATAAGTTACTAGTTTCAGGGCTGAGACCACTCCTCCAGGGACAGATAGGCTGCTCAAAGCTCCCTACTCTCACTGGTGAACAGAGAAGCTTCCTCCTATCCAAGTAAGGATATGGGCAACACAGGAAACTATACCACAGTCCAGAATTCAGCAAAACCTGAAATCTCGACCAATCTAGTTCAGCAAAGGCGGGAAAAGAGAATTTTTTTTTTTTTTTTTTTTTCAGAAAACAGCAGAAAAACACACAGAAAACACTGTAAATGCTATAAACAGGCTAGCACACTTTAGTGTGTAGCCTACAACAGGTATACAATACAAAACTGACTTAAATTGATATAAAACAAGTGCAACAACTGTAAAAAGCAGAAGGCAAATGCAATTTAAACTTTTTAAAGCACAGATCAGTTAGAAATTCACTTTTTAGGTGGGAAAAGGCAGTGAGAGCAAAAAAAAAAAAAACAGAAAAAAAATACTTAAATCTGGAAAAGTCTCTCTTGGGTCTCTCTGTTGCCTGTATCACTCTGCAGGACACCACTTTAGTGCATATATACACACATCTCAGTCTTGGAACATGTCTATGTGTGCAAAATTAACAATTAAACTATTTCTCATCACATTGAGCTACTGGGGAACTGCTGTTTCTTGTTTGACTGGATAGTGCCTAATACTGTCTTGGTTAGACAGTCTGACCTTGTCATCCTGAGATGTATGCATGACAGATAGTGTACTGTGCATTAATCCTTTGAAATAATGCAATCTGGACAGCAAAGGTTAACACACGGCAATGTTGCATGGGACATACTGGGGTACATTATAAATTACTATTCAGAGTTAAGAGCTTGGTGCAGTATATAGTTCATATTTGAGTTATATCTTGCTTTACAGCTCCACAATCTACAGTTTTTCTTAACAGCTGGTTCTCAGGACATCTTCAGTTAATGCATGCTGTCAATCCCACAGTTGCTGTGAATAACCAGTATACATTATATTTCTACAACAGCATACCAGAGGAAATACAACAGTTTGTGGTATAGATCATTATTACAGTGACAAAAAAACAGTGCTTTAGTACTACATGTCCTGTAGATCAATATTAGTTGGACAAACTTTATTCGGTTAACACAGTAACAGTATACCTAATGGCAGTAAACAATGTTGGCAGGAAGCCAATCTGGTGGTCCTCTGCCATAAACAAACTCTACAACAGAAGAAAGAAACTGTTGCAAAAAAGAGTAAAATCCCATGACTGGAGGAACTCCCTGGTCAACCTCAGTAAGAAGTTGAGATCCCTCATAAAATCCTCCAAAGCTAGTTACGAAAGCAAAATTGCCACTGACTCTAAAGACAACCACAAAGCATTCTATAGCTATGTCAAGAATCTAAATGGGAACACTCAGATCTGCTCTGACAATATCCCAGGCTGCGTTCTACACGAACTACAGAATGAACTGGCACCCTACCTAAGTACCATGTTCAATCATAGCCTCACCTCAGGCTTTGTACCCACTGAATGGCGCACCGTGACAGTTATCCCACTCCACAAAGGGGGAGCCACGACAGACCCCGGGAATTACCGCCCCATTAGCCTGGCGAGCCTGGTCTGCAAGGCCATGGAACGTATCATCGTGGAACTCATAAACAAAGACATTGGTAATCTCCAAACTCTGGACCCTACTCAGTTTGGATTTGTAAAAGGCAGATCATGTCTCCTAAACCTGATTGACTTCTTTGAAGCAGTCACCAAAGCCATAGATGAGGGTAAAATGGTTCACACAGCTTATCTAGATCTCGCCAAGGCTTTTGACACCATCCCCCACTCTGGAATTATAGATAAGCTCACTAAACTAGGTATAAATCCCTATGTCACAAGATGGGTTGCCAACTGGCTCACGGACAGAACCCACACTGTGAAAGTAGCAGATTCCAAATCCGACATCAGACCAGTGACAAGTGGAGTACCACAGGGTTCAGTCCTGGGTCCTCTCCTGCTTGGTATCTACTTCTCTGAAGTGCAGGCCAACACAGAAGGTCTTTGGCTAACAAAGCTTGCAGATGACTGCAAACTAGGAGGCATAATCGAAACTCCTAATGATGTGGACAAACTACAAAAGGGCCTCACTGAGACAAATACCTGGTATCAAAGCCATGGCCTGAAGCTCAATGCCAAAAAGTGTATTGGCATCCCCTTTGGTAAAAACTCTGTACCCATGAACTACCACATAGCTGGTAGTCTACTTAATGCCGAAAATGTGATAAGAGACCTTGGGACACAGGTGGACAGTAGTCTCTCCTTTGATAATCACATCACCACAGTGGTCAGGAAATCCTTCTACGTGGCTCATCTCATCACAAAAGGATTCTCATCCAGAAAAAAAGAGGTCATTGCTCCCCTCTACTCATTACCTAGTAGACCCATTATAGAGTACAATGCCCCTTTTGGTATGTACCTCACAAGACATCTACAACAACTGGAAAGACCACAGAAATACTTCACAAAGAGGATTACTGGCCTCAAACAGATGCCCTATGCAGACCGTCTCAAAAAACTACAGCTTTACTCCATCGCATATCACCTACTCAGAGGTGATCTCTGCCTAACATACAAAGCTATGTCAAACCCAGAGCTGTTGGACACGCTCCACTTAAAGAAATCCCAATCCCTCGGAGCTACATGCTCTAGGGACCTTAACCTTGTCACCACAATAAACAGAACATGCTGGAGGGATAGATTCCTGTCCCAGAGACTTCCCATACTACGGAACAGGCTACCTATCTATGTCAAACAGAGCTCCTCATTAGCCCTCTTCAAGAAAAATCTTGATGATTGGATGGGAAATGGGAAATTCACCCCGGGGATCACTTCTGTGGCTCTGCTCAACAGGGGCACAGGAAAATAATTTTCTTGAGTGGTGAAAGCCAGGGTACATTTTTTGGCTAGGCTTGTATGGGCCCTAGGGCTGATAGCCTAGTACCTACCTATGAACCTATGAACCTATGTATTTCTTCTTAGTTATTTGCACTATATACTGCAAGATAGATTTGTACCCACCAGCCTGTTGGCATGGGCTTTGATGTTGCTAGCCATCTCTGCTTCAGCTGTAGGGGAGAAAAACAAACATTGTGCATATCTGTCTATCACATACTCAGGCTAGACTTTGGTACAAACTACTTGATACTTATACGTACACACTACTGGAGCATTACATGCCCATGCATCTTGGATCTACTAGGCCAGCAGCACCCGCTTCTTCCATTTTAGGTCGGCATAATGGTGCCATATCTGCTCACCAGTTCAGGGGATGCTAGTAGCACTGGTGAGATCATGTGCAAGATGGTCCCAGGCCTCCATTTTTTATGGTGAGCCCTGATACTTGCCCTGCAGCAGTCTCTCATCATGGTTTACTACAAGGAGTCTAGCAATGACCCTGGACTCCTGAATGCCCCAACTCTGCACCTAAATGCAGACTCCTTCACCTACACCCAACATAGTACCTGCACCGCTCAACTACAACATGTTTTGGCTGTATTCCCACCTATGCAGTTTACGTAAGGTCATATTCCTGTCTTTTGCTGTCATTGGACCATTTTGAAACTGTTAAGCTCAGGTAAGCAGTATGCAAATTTACTAAGCTGAGCTGAGCAGTGCTTAAATGAGTAAATGCTAAAACCTGCTTGCAAATGCGCAAATCCGCTTAGCTGAGCTGACTGCTGCTTACCATTTACATTTAAGCAATGCTTTAACCAGCTAAGCATAGCTGAGCACTGCTTAGCATTGCTCAGTTTTCATTTTAAAAAATATCAGGAATGTAGATTAATTCGTAATTACTGATATATTATTAAGTGTATATGATTTGCTTTACATGACATTACCTTGGGGTGTGACTATACTGTATGGGGCACTTGTGTATTCATGGGTGATTGCACATGTTATATGCCCTCACACTTCCATTTTGGACCTGCTACACTACCCTGGGTAACAAATATCAATTACTACATGATTTAACATAAAAAAATAATTTTAACAATGCTTTCCCATGTAAAAATAAAGTGCCTGTTTTGGTAATCAAATTTTGAATGCCTGCATGCAAAGCCAGGACTCTAACCACTACTTAATCTCATCACTGACATTTTATCTAAACATTTTTATCTAGCTGCTATTATATGTTTAAGCAATGCTGAGCAGAGGGGACCTAATGCACACACCCACTCAACTATGCTTAAACATAGCTTAGAATGTAAAAAAAAAAATAATAAATTAATAAACCCACTTTATTTACATGTATCTGTACTCCTTGTCAGTCATAGTAAGGGAAATTGTAAGGGGACATCTAGGGACAGATTTTAAATATTGCTCTTACAAACTTGCCTCATATTTTTGTTCCATTTCTCATGTGACTCTGGTCTTCTAGCAAATCATTGGCAAATCACGCGGCATTTAAGTCAGAACATAATGACAGGCATTTGAGTTTCAGACTTCATATCCTTCAGGAAATCCATGCTAATGCAAAACCTGTTATTCTATCAACTTTCCAAGTTTGTTAGAGCAATATTTAAAATGTGTCCCTATTTCTGGACCTTTGTCCCTCCACTATTTATGGCTTTGTACAGATTTCTTGCTCTAGGAGGTTGAGAGGTATGTGAGGCAGACATCATGCATTCTGCGGAAACCTGTACAGTTGAGGGATATGACCATATGGCTCTTTTGCAATGCAGGGTGTGTGTGTGACAGTACCTGTCATACACCCCTGCACTGTTTTCTATTGGGATAGCTGCTTTCAGTATCCACAGACACTGAAAGCACTTGCAACGTGCCATATAGCACTTTGACAAGCGCACCCCCTTCATAGCTTCCTATCCAGACTTCCTGCTTTCAGTGTCCACAGACACTGAAAACACTTGCAAAGTGCCATACGGCACTTTGACAATGCATGGAGTGTGTGACAGATCCTGTCACACACACCCTGCATTAATTTCTAGATCCCCTATCTATTTCAGTGCCCGCAGACAGTGTTTTACTATTTTATTTGATTTCTGTGTCCACAGACACTGAAAAGCTTTTAAAAAGTGCCATATGACACTTTCTGAGTGCAGGGGGTGTGTTAGATGTGAATGCACTACTTAAACATGCCCCCTGCACTCATTAGTGTTTGTGTCCATTTAGCCTTAACAGTAGTGCACCTTCATGAATATGCAAGGTGTACTGCTGTTAAAGCTAAGGTGAACCAGACATGGTTCACTCCGTGCAGGAATAGTACTATTCCTGCACAGAGTTTATTGAATCCCAGGGTATGTGTGATTAGGAAGAAATGTGTACTAAGTCCAAAACTGTTATATATCAGGGAATTCTCTTTTCTTCATGTGACAGTATACTTGGAGTTAGTATACTGTAGCTGTTGAACGTGTGGGTGCAGTCCCCCACACTGAGGTACAGGAGGGCTTGCTTTTCTGAAAGATATGTTTTTAAATTGTAACACTGAGTTTTGCACTTTGCTGTTATATAAGATGAATTGCAGTAAATGTGCTGGTGAGTTGGGTTTGCAGTACGGAGTATCAAACTTCCAACAAGTTGCCTTCAAGTAAACTAGCTATATTAAAACTGTATTAAATTAAAATTATGTGAGCAGTTCTTTAACAGACAAAAAGTAAAAGAAGTTGCTTCATGTATGCCTTTCCAATAATCAGATCATTTTAAAGATAAATACATAAATTGAAATGTAATTGTATTTGCTGTTGTGGAACTGTACATCACAACCATATGCAATATTGGGGATTTTTCTGCTGAGAATTCTGGCTAGGCCACAAGATGATACCTTATTTGAACCATAGTTTGATAAATCTTATCCTTCCCCTCCTTGAACATTCAACTTTGAAAACAGGAAGGGCATCTTTTAAAATTCAAAACCTACAGGAAATCCTGTTTGTGGACTTATACTGTCTGACTGTTAACTGAAAAAGTTATAGTAACATAGGAGTCTCTTTTGGAGTGTATTTCAGAGGCTGTGCACAAGTGTTAACTGCAGGGACTCTAAACATTTTATTTTGGACTGAAAACACAGAGATTGTAAGAGACAGCATATTATTAGCCTGAAGCAGGTTGATTCTAGTTTAAAAAATAAAATGTATCTATGGAATATAAATAACTAGAAACTATGTAGTTAGAAATGTCTTGTGTAATGTATCTTTGTAAAAAGATTTGAAGTAACTTAAATGTTTTTGCTGGAGCTTTCCTCCCCAGGCCTCCTCCAAAAATGGACTTTGCCATACAAACTTTCCTGGTCAACAAAGACAAACAAGAATGCCAAATAAACTGAAAAGCAAGGTGAAAAAACAACTAATACTTCTGCATGGTACAGAAACCTGGGCAGTAAAGGCAGAGCAGATGAGAAAGCTAGAGGTGATGGAGATGAAGAAATCCTGACATAAGAGCAGAAGCCAAACTAGCTCCTGTTGCAGAAAAGACCAAAGAGAACCGATTATAGTGGTTTGGGCACATGTGCAGAAAAGCAGAAGATAATCTGGTGAAGATCTGAGACATACAGGAGGAAGGCAAGAGGAATAAAAGATGTCCACTAAAGAGGTGGATGAGTTGTGTGAGAGAAGACCTGTGACAATCAGGTACGAGTGTTGAACAAAGGTAGAAGTGTGGCATTGAACAGAAAGAAATGGTGACAGTTGATATGACACCTCAGCCCCATGGAAGAAGGGGAATAATGATGATGATGATAACAGATAAAATAAATAAATGAATGAATGAATGCATAAATAAATACATGTTAGATAATCTTTCCTGCTCATTACCTTTTGTGTAGAAGGCTATTGGTTCTATTCCCACACCAGGTAGATCAATTACTGACAGTGCAGTACAGTGCAGTATAAGGGGGGATTATTTTCCTTCAGATGACATGTTAAACCAAGATCCCATTTACTTGAGTTGGTGGATTCCCAGGTAGACGTAAAACACCCCACTGTACCAATCAAAAAGAATAGGGGTGCATTATTAACATTTACATTCATTGTGTATCATATACAACAGCTTAAATCAATTATTTACACACTAATTTATTTACATTTAAACTTAACATTGTTTACAAGTTATCAATACAAAAGGACAAGTTAGCAAAACAAAAAAACTTAACTAAACATTTCTATTTATTTCAATGTTTTCTTTTATATTTACCTTGTATTTCCCACCCTTCCTTTCACAACCATTTTCTTATTTCAGCTAACACATTATCCTCTTATATTTTCTTGTTATATAACAAATTCTCACATCTTTTTTCCACAGCACTTATATTGTCACAGACACTACTTTATCCCATTTATCAACATCACACTTCTTTACTTCATCATAATTCCATATAATACCATATTTATATTTATAGATTTAAACCCTTCCCATATATATTAATTTTTAAACTTTTCCCCAAATTCTTCATTCTTCTTGCAATGCAGAAAACCATCCCCTGGATTCAGCAAGGTCTGCATGGAGTGCAGAACTAGTGCAAGAGCGGCTGCACGCAATATGGCCAAGGGGCAATCCAGGAACGAGCTCCTGGGACATGCACGAGCGCTCCTACACTATTCCTACATGGACACCACTGCTATATGCTAATTACCCAATTTGCAGGTGAAAACCATGCAAATGAGGTGAATTAGCAATCCAGGAAGCAGGCAGGCATCTGTGCAGGAATAGTGTAACCTGCTAACCGAATGCATTTCTGCAAATTACAAAATGGAGGCATGACAGATCAAAATAAAGCATGTATTCAATGTAGTAGATATGCCAATGGCAAAATATTTGGCCATTAGCATGACAAATAGTTGCAAAATTATAAAAAAAAAACTTTTTTTTTCCTTTTTGGCTGATTTCGGCCATTTAAGCATAGGGCAGCGGTGCACAAATGGGATTGGCCCGAAAATAAGAACAAAAGTTGGAAATAAGCTTTTAAACCCAAACCAGTATTTTGCCATGATAGTCAGTGGCATACATAAGACAACAATACCAGGGAATAGTGGTTGCTAAGGGGAAAGGCTAAGTGTGAGTGTGGTAACTATGAATTAGCATTCTGTTTTATGCAGATGAGGAGAATGATACTGAATCACAGATTTCCTCTCAATGTTAGCGTGCACCCAACCGTGTAGGTGCAGCAACACCATGGTATAGGTATAAGAGGTAGGGGGAGTGTCATGCATGCTGTAAGCTTATTGGAGCTCTGTGGCCCATGTTTGCCCTTAGCAAAGCACAGCTAAGGAAGGGGGTGTGTCTGAGACTGCCTAGCAGTGTTTACATTGCCTAAAAGGGTGTGCGCACCAGGTTTTAAACCAAAAAAAAAAAAAAAAACCCAGGAAATAGCAGCTCTGTTTACATCTGAGCACTGGGTCTGCACGCCGTGCCTCGGGGCATAAACGGGAAGGCAATGGGAAGGGAAAACAGCAATAGGAAGTCAATCAAGGAGAACTAGCATAGCTGGAAGGTGAAATGTATCAGAATCAGCCAATTACACATGGAACAGCCTAGCACACTACTATAAACTATGCAAACACCTTCCAGTCTGTTTTTTCCCACAAACTCTACACCACCAGTGTACACAGATGGGAAAATTTTACCTGACAAAACTAACACAATGTTAGGGGATGCTGTTGCTCTCATACATCAATATGTGCAAAAGGCTGAAGGTGGTGAGGATGAGAATGCTGATGACCAACCCACAGTGAGAAGGAGAAGAGAGTACAGACCCAGGATAACCTACCAGGAGTTACATGAGCTGGAAATAGTGGAGTGCTATAGGGTGGACAGGGACATTCTACAGCAAATTGTTGAGCTGTGCTGATCATCCACCACACACAGACCCAACAGAGGGGAACCCATCCCAGTGGATACCAAGGCATGTGTAGGCTTAAGAATACTAGCCACAGGTACCTTCCAAAGGCCAACTGGGGATATCATGGGGATCTCACAGGCATCAGCATCCAGGGTACTCCACCAGTTCCTGGATGCCATATCAGCACATGCCAGTGAGCACATATATTTCCTCAACACCCGTGAGGCATTGACCAGCAATATGCATCTCTTCCACCAAATAGCAGAACACCCTGAGGTAGTGGGTGCTATAGACTGCATGCACATACACATCAAAGCACCCCCTGGTGAGCGGTGTAGGGTCTACATAAACTGCAAAGACTTCCCCTCCATGAACTGCCAGGTCGTGTGTGATGCCCAGGGCATTATCTTGAATGTGTGTGCTGGCAGCCCTGGAAGCTATCACGACTCCCACATCTTGCATATGACACAGCTGTACCAGTCATTTTTCGGTGGGGACATCCCATATGGCCACCTAATGGGGGATGCTGGTTATGCACTGGAGCCATGGCTGATGACACACCTCAGAAATGCACACACAACCGGACAAGAACTCCATAATGAGGCACACTCACAAACCAGAATCATAACAGAGCATGTGTTTGGGATGCTCAAGTCACGGTTCCACTGCCTGGACATATCCGGTGGAACCTTGCAGTATTCTCCAGCTACATGTTCAAAAATGTTCATAGTATGTGCCATGCTACACAATATGATCTTGTGGAAACAGCTGCAACAGGAACAGCTTGGGGCAAGGCCACACAGCCCCCCACCCCACCATTGCCAAGGCCATCACAGGCACAGAGGGACTCGGAAGAGGAACTACCTGAGCCTGCCCATGTAAGCAGAAGGAGGCATACCCAGTATGCCCAGGCCTTGGCAAAGAGACAACACATAGCACATACACTGACATGTTATGGACCCAGGGGATGACACCTCTCTCTGACTCGCACATACAGTAAAAGAGATGTCAAACACGACACTAGCTGTGCTTTACCATGTATAGGGAGTGTACTATGTGCATCCGACATAGTCAGCCCTCCAGCACAATCCTCAATACTGGCACAGCCACAAGGTAAGTCAGTCTTTCTATCAATTGTTGAATGGAGTAGTATGTTCTGATAGTTGCATCTGTGTTATTGCCGTGAGCATGCAAGGGAATAGGGTGGCTGAATGGGATGGCAGCAGATAGTGTAGACCTACATGGGCAGCATGAAATCCATAACAAATACTGCTGTCACTATACTAGCCAGTTCCAGACAAGGTGACAAATACCACTGTAGTACATATGGTGGCCCAAATGTGTGTACATAGGATACACACATGCTTGCCAGCGCGGCTCACATACCCACCACCAGCCTCAGCCAGCAGGACAGGTGTAGATGACCATAAAGAAAGGCTGAGCTAAGGCCTCTAATTGATGGCAATGGTTAACAGCCCCCCTCCAGACCTACACAGACAGATTACAACAGGTCTGGCAGTTGTATGTCAGTTCTGAAGGGTAAAAAGTCTGAAATTGAAATGTAGGTTGACAAAACCTAAGATCTGTACATTACTGATATGCCTCCTTTCTGCATGATATGTCAGCATACAAAATGAAATGGAAGCCAACAGAGTACCTGAAATACCAGTACAGTCATAGCAAATGTTTAAAGTCATCAGGTGTGCCCCCCACAATCCCATGTAGAAATGCAGTAAAATGTAAGTGTGAGGTGTAATAACAGTGGAGCATAGATTACTCAAGCTGGCCCAATCTACAGGATAGATTGTTGCATGTGATGCACCTGGTGTCAACCTGTATGTACAATTCCAAAGGTGTGTGCAGTTGACAGTTACATTTTATGTACCCTGTCTAGGGTATTTCCACCTGTGTACTGTGTGTATGTATGGGCCCACATTCATGGCATGTCCATCTTTCAGACGGTGACAGATATTGACATCTGGACAGTGAGTATGGATGACTGCTGACATGGGTATTGCTGAGAAGCATTGTGGTTAGTACTGCATTTGTCAGAACATGGCCCTGTCATCCACAGTACTGGCCATAGGCCACTGAGACACAGCTCTCCATGCCTACATGCTGACCACTTCCACACAATATTGAACACACAACAACCTAACACATGGACCCCTGCATATTGTACACATAGGTTCATAGGTTCATAGGTAGGTACTAGGCTATCAGCCCGATGGCCAAAGCAAGCCTAGCCAACAGTGTATTGGCTTTCGCCACCCATGTATTGTTAAATTCCTGCCCCTCTATCGAGCAGTGCCTCAGACATAATCCCAGGGGTGAATTTCCTATCACCCATCCACTTATCAAGGTTTTTCTTGAATGGTGCTAATGATGAACTCTGCTTGATGTGGATGGGAATCTTGTTCCAGAGCATGGGAAGTCTCTGGGACACGAATCTATCCCTCCAGCATGTCCTATTTATTGTTGTGGTGAGGTAGCTCGGAGACATTGGGATTTCTTCAAGTGGAGCATGTCTAATAATTCCGGGTTTGACATAGCTTTGTATGTCAGACAGAGGTCTCCTCGAAGTAAGCGGTATGCGACCAAGTAGAGTTTGAGTTTCTTGAGCCGATCGGCATAGGCAATTGTTTGAGGCCAGTGATCCTCTTAGTGAGGTACTTTTGGGGACTCTCAAGTTGTTGTAGGTGTCATTGTATCTTATGAGGTACATCTCAAATGGGGCATTGTATTCAATGAGGGGTCTGATAAGTGATGAGTAGAGGGGAACGATGACTTCCTTATTTCTAGATGCAAACCCATTTGTGATTAAGTGGGCCACGTAGGAAGATTTTCTGATCACTGTGGCAATGTGGTTATCAAAGGAGAGGTTACTATCCACTTGGGTCCCAAGGTGTCTTATCACACTTTCTGTTAAGTGAACTTCCCCCTATTTGGTAATTCATGGATACCGTGTTTTTGCCAAAGGGGATAACAATGCACTTTTTGGCATTTAGTTTGAGGACATGATTTTGACACCAGGTATCCATCTCAGTGAGACCCTTCTGGAGGATGTCTGTATCAGCTGGAGAGTCAGTTATGGCCCCCAGTTTGCAGTCGTCTGTGAACTTGGTCAGCCACATTCCTCCTCTGCTTTCCTGTACCTCTGAGAAGTATATACCAAACAGGAGGGGTCCTGGGACTGGGCCCTGGGGATGCCACTGGTAACCGGTTTACAGTTGGACCTAGAGCCTGCAACTCTCACCATGTGGGTTCTTTCCATGAGCCAACTGGTAACCCATCTTGTGACATAGGGGTTTATGTTCAGGCTGGTGAGCTTGTCTATAATACTAGAATGGGGAATGGTGTCGAAAGCCTTTGCAATGTCTAGTTATGCTGTGTGGACCTCCTTTCCCTTATCTAAAGCCTTGGTAACTGTCTCAAAGAAGTCCACCAGGTTTAGGAGCATGATCTTCCCTTAACAAAGTCAAACTGTGTAAGGTCCACTGTTTGGAGGTTTCCAATGTCACTGTTAATGAGTTCCAAGATGGTGCGCTCCATAGCCTTGCAGACCAGGCTAGTCAGGCTTATAGGGCGATAGTTCCCATGGTCCATTGTGGCTCCACCTTTGTGGAGTGGGATAACTGTTGCTGTGCGCCACTCTATGGGTACATAGCCTGTAGAGAGGCTGAGTTTGAACAGTGTGTTCAGATGAGGGGTTAGTTCATTTTTGAGTTCATGTAAGACACAGCCTGGGACACCATCTGGTTCCATTGAAGCTGTGTTTTTGGCTTTGGATAGGGCTGTTTTAACCTGTGTGTCAGTGATTTCCGGGGCTCTACATTCATCTGGTATTGTTATGGGCCCTTTAGGGGGTGAGAGGGGGGTGAAGTTTGCACTAAACCTGTCTGCCAGAATGTTGGCAATATCAGTTGGTTCAGTGTATTTTGTGCCATTCTGCACTAACTCAGAGCAGATCTGAGAGTTTCCACTTAGGTTCTTGACATGGCTAAAGAATGCTTTGTGGTTATATTTGGAGTCCTTGGCAATTTTTCTTTCGAAGCTAGACTTGGATGATTTTTATGAGGGATCGTAGTTTCTTGCTGATACTGATCAGGAATGTCTTTCCTTCCTGGGATTTTACTCTTTTCTGTACTAGTTTCCTCCTTCTATTGTATAGCTTGTTTATGGCAGGGGTCCACCAGACTGGTTTCCTTTTCTTGGAGGAGTGAGTCTTGGTTTTGCTTAGGATAGCACAATCCATGCATTCTTGCAGGTGCTCTTAGACTGCCTTTGTAAGGGATTCAGCAACTTGGACAGCATTGTCCTTTAGCATGGGGGCTGTGAACTTTTCCACCTCTGTCTTAAATAATGTGAAGTTTGCTTTTGAAAAGTTTTTCACGGTGGTTTCCTAGATTGGGGGTGGTGGCGGAATATGGATATTCAGAGTGATTAGTCTATGGTCTGATCTAACCAGCGAGGGGTTGACCTTTGGTGTAGAACACCGGTCACCCATGTTGGTGATGACCAGGTCCAATATGTTGTCACCTCTGGTGGGAGTGTTAACCAGTTGATCCAAGGCGTTTGAATTTATAAATTCTAGGAAGTGTTGGGCAAGGGAGTTAGTACTTGAGTAGTTCTTCCAGTTAATGTTTGGATAATTGAAATCACCCAATATTAGGGCATTTGGTAGGACCTTCATATTTTCCAATGTCTCCAGAAATGCGGAATGGGGTCCTGGGTCATGGTGGGTGTTCTGTAGCAAGCTACAATTTGAATTGCAGTTTTGCCTGTTGTTAGTTGCACATGTATGATCTCTGAGGCATTGTGCCGTGCCACTAACCTTGATGAAAATGGATACACCCCTGCCTTTTGTGTTTCGTTCTGGGTTCTGTGGCCAAAAAGTATTGTGTGAGTTATAGCCTGGTAGTGCTGGGGTCCTCTCTGGAGCCTTAAACCAGGTTTCTGCTACTGCACAGATATCGATGTTCTCCATACTGAGGAGTGCCTCAAGTGCATCCATTTTGAGGTTTAGACTTCTGGCATTGAGTAGCATTACCCTTAGTTTTTGGTTACTTGTGTTATTTACAGTGGTGGGTTTGTCTTTTGAGCCTTGCCTAAAAAAGGCACTATGGGGGCGGCAAAAGCCTTGGCCAGTATTCGAAAGCCTAAGGGTGACAGGTGCAAGCCATCTCTTGTGACGCAACATGGCTTGTCGAGCATGTCATCCCAGGTGGTCAGATACAGGATCCTCTTTGAATGACACCAGAAACTTAGACAATTGTTGAAATTTATCATTTTTGCTTTATACTGTGGCATCATTCTTGGTGAGGGCAGGATGCTACTCAGGGTCAGGGTCATACCGGTCTGGGCTATGTGATCAGAGAGCTCTTCCATGTCTCTTTTCATGTAGTCCAGGGAGGTATGTCTCAGGTCATTCACACCAACATGGACAATGACAGAGTCATATTTGTACTTGTTCTAGAGCAACCTGAGTGTTGTGTTATGTGGCGGACCCTGTCACCCGACAGGCAGCTAACTGTAACCTTCTCCTTGTTCAGCCTAGTTAGTGGGACATCAGTGTGCCTGACTATAGACTCACGTATTACTAGTGTGTTGGGTATGTTATTTTGTGTTAAGGGCTGTGAGTGCGTGGCACACTGATTATGTGAAGTATGTGTTTCATGGTTTGTGATGGGGTGTGGAAGTTGCTTGGGTGTCTGCTTTGGAGGTTTCTGTTGCTTTTGCAGATTTTTATTTAGAGCCTCCGAGTATGTTTTCGTGTATTTATGTGTGTTATTTGCCGGTGTTGGTTTAGTAGGTCTGTGTGAGACTGGTGGTGTCTTGCAAGTATTTTCCTTCTCCTCTTGACTGTTAGTTCCAGTCTTTGGTTGAGAGAGCTTTGCCTCCAGTTTGGCTGTATAAATGCATCTCTCGCATATATTAGTGTTTGGTGGTAGTAGGAGAGCATTGTCTGTGTACATGAGGCAGTTGTAACATTGCCTCAAAATGCCCAGATTCACCAATTGGACTGGAGAGTACACCTGGAACTGCCCTTTGGACATGCCTGAATAGGTAAAGTAAGCTGTTTTACTGATTCGTTGGTAGGGACAATTAGAGAGCCTTGTCTTTCTGGACAATATAGGGGGATCTAGTGCTAGAGTTAATTAGTGCTTGCTATGAGTTTTGAGCAAGTGCTGGGCTGTGAAATCAATGGTTTGAGTGCTTAAGTTGAAAGCTTGTCTAGTTCCAAGGGAAAAATTGCAGAGTAGACTTCGTGGAGCCAGGAATAGTTTAACCCTAGCTAACTGGCACTGCCAGTGTGCAAAACCACGCAGATGCGGTTTTTATAGCAGGGAAATGAAGAGATAGAAATTAGCCCAAAATGGCCAATAAACTACTAACTTCTGGACTGAAACCACTCCTCCAGGGACAGATAGGCTGCTCAAAGCTCCCCTCTCTCACAGGTGAACAGAGAAACTTCCTTCTATCCAAGTAAGGTATGGGCAACACAGAAACTTGTAACACAGCCCTGAATTCAGCAATAACCTGAAAACTGGGCTATACTAGTTCAGAGAGGCGGGAAACAAGTATATTTTTTGTTTGTTTTTTCCAGAAAATAAAGCAGATACCAAAAAAAAAACCACTTTAAATGCACAGAAATGGCTATCACATTTTAGTGTGTAGCCTACAAAAGTTAAACAGATTATTTAAACACAAAACTGACTTAGTTCAAGTGCAGGCAGCAAATAAGTACAATATATAGCAGAAAGAAACTTTTGAAATCACATAAACACTAAAAATTGGCGTTTTAGGTGGAATTAGTTAAAGACAGCAAGAAAATGCAGAAAAATGATACTTAATTACTCCAAATTCTTTCTTTTGTCTCTCTGCTGCTGTAGAACTCTGCAGGACACCAGACAGGAGCTTGCTGAGCTGTATACTAGCACAAAAACCTTGTAAATGCGGGGTTTATAGAAAGGAAATGAAAGAGATAGAAATTAGCCGAAAATGGCCAATAAACTACTAACTTCTGGGCTACAGCAAACAAGGCACACAAATTTCAGAAATAAACAGTTCAAATAAGCAGGCACAATAAGCCTTTAACCAGAAATTCCAAGCTCAGAAGGGCAGAATTTAGCCTCTCCTCCCACAAGAGTGCAGACCACAAACCTTTTAAATGTAAAATAACTGGCCTGAAGCCCAAGTGCTTAAACCAGAACTAATGTGCTTTTAGAATAAGAGACACTGAGCCTTCAATTAGCAATTCCAAATTTAGAAGGATGTAAGCTACCTGTCCTGCCACAACAATGCAGTCCACAAACCTTCTTAATGTAAAACAACTGGTCTAAAGCCCAAGTGCTTAAACCAAAAGGCTTAGAATAACAGTTACAATTTAATCAGGCTACTACCAAGTAGTATAATTGCAGCAGAATAATACAATTGAGTACTTTTAAGAAGCACAGGCAAAATAAGGTAATAAAGTGGGAAGAAACACAATTACAGGAAAAGCAGATGAATAAAGTGCATTTATTTTAAGTAAGCAGTGCAAGTTGGTGTTGGCCCTTCTCCCTCACTGTGAGCAGGACTTCAAGTGGGTGTGTGACAAACCGCATCACAGGGGGTAGTTGGAAATACCTCTTACAGCAAACACTGTGGAGGCAGGCCAACAAACTGGAGCGGGGTGTTCCAGACATGGGGACAGAATGTAAGTATTGCTGTTCTAAATTTGAAGTAATGTTGATTTAACAGGGTTTGTGTGGATATGACTGTTCTGCATGATTTAAAGTCTGGAATGACAGTGTTATGTAGATGAGAAAACTGGGTCTATATCATATACTTAAAATTCCAAAATGTCGAACACCATATGTTCGAACTTGGAATTTCGAATATTGAAAACATTGAACACTCAGAATAGTGAATTTTTTTCCCAGGGAAGAAAATTCACTGTTCTGAGAAACATACACACAACACAAGCACACCAAAATAAATAAACCACACATATACAGTTAACAAAACCCAACCCCATACTAAACCACACATACATTGCTAACTATCCACTTACCTTAACTGCACCCTAATCCTAAGGTCCGTAACTATCACACACATACCCTACGAATCTATACACAAACAAATTAATACACACACATACAGTTAACAAAACACAATCCTACACTACACCATACATACATTACTAACTATCCACTTACCTTAACCCGCACCCTAACCCTAAGGTCTGTAACTATTGCACCACAGTGGAGGAAATAGCGAAGCCACAGAATGGCCCACCGAAATCTTGCCCTAGGTAAGATTTCGATTTTCCGGGGCTTCGCTATTTTCACCATTCAATATTTTGGGTTCGATGTTTTCATGTTCTGTGTTTTACCTCTTCGGAATTTTGATATAGACCCAAGAAAACTCACCTGTAGTGCTATCTGCAGACTGGCCAGAGTTTGGAGCCTGAGATTTGGTGTGTTACTCACACATTTTCTGTCTTCATAAATGCAGTAGCATACTCTGATGATTGTACTCAGAAAATGGAAACATCCATGTGTATTACTGACATCATATCCCCCAGATATGTCACAACAAACCCTGTTACACCAGCAATGTTCTCAGTGCTCTAGGACTGCAGGACTGCAGCCCCCACCACCTGTAAAAAGAAAAATAGTTGCGTCCCCCACTGTAGAAAATGTAAATATAAAAATAAAACTAATTCTTTCATGTCTCAGAACTCATGCATGCGTGCTGAGTTCCTAACTGCTGTCTTAAGCAGTCCAGAACTCCACACACACGTGTGCTTACTTCCTGAACACCAGACTGCTCAGTTAGGCAGTCCAGATAGGGAAGGAAGAGAACTCCTCTCTGCCAGCCCAGAGGTCTGTGTAGTGATGATCACACAGACCAGAAACACACCAGACTGCATCACCTGTAGGCTCCAGCCTACTCACATCTTGTGGGGAAACCCACAGACACCCTGTGTGGGCTGTGGACATAGCTTGCAGAGTTATTAGGGTGATCGGGGCATGCAGAGTTTTCAGGCTATGGAGGACTTGATCAGGTAAGCTGCTACAGAAGATAGTGTGTGTGTGTGTGTGTGTGTGTGTGTGTGTGTGTGTGTGTGTGTGTGTGTGTGTGTGTGTGAAATGCCCCAGTTGCTACATTGTGGTGGGTAGAGAATAAGGCATGAACCCTGTACCTTGGGCCCAACTGGCAAGAGCCTGAAGTCCCTACCCACCACCATTTGTAAAACAGTTGCAGATTTTTGCCTCATATTTTTTCTGTTCTGTTCCTCATAAAATCTGTGGTTTATGTATTTTTTTACTTTGCACAGGCAGTAGTGTAGTGGTGCAGTGGTAGCACTGTTGCCTGAAAGCTACAGGTTGTCTGGTTTGATTCTTGGGTGGGGTGCCTTTTGTGTGTAGTCTGTATGTCCTCCCTGTGTTTGTGTGGGTTTTCTCTGGTGTCCTCAATGGATATTTGTCCCCATTTTTGGACTGTATCCCCCCATTATTGGCTTTGTCCAGGTTTTTTGTGCCAAGGTTGAGAGCTATGGTGATAACTGAATTCACGAAATATGTTTGGGGGCTGTATTCCCTGTTATTGCCTTTGTTCAGGTGTTTTATGCTAAGATGTTGACAGCTATGGTGAGAACTGAATTCACTAAATGGTAGCCATTTAAGTTTCAGTCTTCCTTGCATTCATAAAACAGATGATATGGCATAGCGGTATGTTGCTGACTGTTTTGCACAGGGTCTTGGGTTCAATACTTGGCAGTGAAATATATGGTAGTAACACAGCATTTTATTCTAACAACTTTCCAACATTATACAACCAAGGTTTAAAATGTGTCCCTGTTTTTTGGTCTTTGTCACCCCCCCAAATTTTGGATTTTTCCAGATTTCTTGTTCTGCAAAGTTCAGAGATGCAGCTGAGTATGAAGTAGATTTTACAAGAAGCTGAGAGCTGCAGGGGAACAAAAGTTTAGTGCTGCTTATGCCATGTCTCCTTGCATTGTTAATAGCACAATAGGTAGTGTACTTGCTTTTGATGCAAAAGGCTGTGGGTTCTACTCCCACAGTAGGTAGATGCATTACTGATACTATACTGTATTGTAAAGGGGGTGGATGCTGCAGTCCTTTTTGGTGAAGATACCTAGTAACTATGAACCTGTTTTCACTTTGCCATCCATTCCCTATTGCAATATTACTAGCTTATCGTTTTTTTCATGCAACTTAGGCAATTTATTCCTCAAGGGCAACATGCACTTTATTTGTAGATGAAACAATGAAATATAAAGTTGTTTGCTAGCATCAACCTCTTCATTAGTTACAGATTTCTTTAATGTGGAATTATTTAGATGACTTTTACTTCTTCAGAGATTGTGCATATTTACTGATACTGGTGGACTGTAGAAGTTTAAGTAGACTTTTATGATAGAAATGTTTTGAATTGGGCAGTTTTGTCATTATTGGTGCATGCATTTTGTTTCATTGTTTACTGGAAAAATGTTCTGAATTGGGCAATTTTGTCATTATTGGTGCATGCATTTTGTTTCATTGTTTACTGGAAAAATGTTCAAAACAAATTTCAAACACCCTCTAACAACTGTACTATATTGTACAAGGAATATAATTTAATACAATCAAGAAGGTGTATCAAAGACCACGTGTATGTTTCATGTCCAAGGGGCCTATGATTTGAAAACAGCCCAAAGTTAATCTTTATCTGCCACTGTCAAAATGTATTTTCTTTGAATGTGGGTTTCAATGCTGTTTCAATGAATGTGAGTTTCAAGGGCAGAGAAGTTTTAATGCTAAGTCTGTTTTCATTGTAAGACTGCATTGCTTTGTTTAGCAGATGTCTTAGTGTTTGTGCTGTAAAATGCAAAATAAAACTTTCAAATGAAGTCCAAATCATCGTAGAAGTAAAGCAGTATGCACATTAGTGTTTATGGTGAATGGGGTGAAATAGCCAAGTAATGGTTCATTGGAATGTCTGCAGGGGGGAGGCAACATTCGACCATGATTTTGTGAGGTGGGAAGGGCGGCAAACTCAAAGACAGCCCTGGCTGACCTATACCTCTCAACTGTCAAGATTTTCACAGAATGAATAGATTTTTGCTTCTTATTCTTGGTTTGTTCCTCATCAAATGTGTGGTTTTCTGGCAAATAATTTAGGAATTAAGTCACTAAATAATGACAGACACTGAGTTTCAGACTTCATTACCTTCAGAAAAATGCATGCTAAAGCAAGACCTGTTATTTTATCAATTGTCTCAGTTTATACAACAATTTATAGTACTGTTTATATGTTCCCCCAGTATATTTGGCTTGTCCAGATTTCCTGCATTAACAAGTTGAGAGGTACATGCAAATAAATTGCTTTATAGAATTAGGCATATCCAAACCTCTCAACTATCCCAGATTTTGGCTCAAAATATTGCTCTTCCCCTGATAATCCCACCGCAAAATGGCAATTTTGGAAGAAAACGTGGAGGGCTTACAATTAAGAAATAACTGTAACAGAGTTATAGATTACTTTTATTTCAGAAATGCATGTAGATTATTTTATTTTGTCAGCTGCTCAAGTTGGCAGTACTAATATTAAAAAAGTGATCCTTCTTTGACAGGTTCCCAGCTGTATTATGTGGCTATTTTATATTTTTGCATCACATTTTTGGTCCATTTTTCATAAAATTGTGATTTTTTGGCAAATTAGTAGCAAATCATTAAAGACTGAAGTTAGAATATAATGACAGACATTTGAGTTTCAGATTTCATACCTTTCAGAAACTTCATACTAATGCAAGACTTACTATTCTATTATTTTTCTAAGTTTATAAGAGCAATATTTAAAAATTGCCAATTTTTCAGCCTTTGTCCCACTTCTATGTATGGCTCTGTCCATATTTCTTGTTCTGAGGTTGAGAGGTATGACAAATGTGTCAGGGCCATCACAGTCAGTCAGAGACATTTCAAGTTGTGACATACTTGTTGCACCCCACTTCCCCATGTAGTGACTCAGGATGTGTCCAAGCAATGCAAGGAGCAGTTATGCAGTGTATAATGTGCAGAGTATCCCTCCATCCAAGGTAGACACAAGTGCTACTTTTATTCTGTCATTGATTTTGCAGAATGTTCTGGTTTCTGTCATATTTTTAGACTGTTGATTTATGCTTATTATAACTCAGAAAGTGCCTGTTGCTCTGTGTTTAAGTAGCAATGCTTTAATGACCATCAGGTAAGTTTGTCTGAGATTGTAAGATGCAAGTAAGCTTTACTAATCATACTGTTAAAGAATTGCCAACATTGAAAGCCTTTCTGTTGTTGCCATGCAGAGAATACTTACATAACTAGATAATGTATAAGCCTTGGGTATCGAAATGCATATGACAGTATTTGTAATAAAAGACAGGATTACATTATTTTAAGAAGTTCATTACATTTGTTGGAGTCTTGCAGTCATCTTTGCAGGCTTTACCTGTAAACCAAACAAAATGCCAATCTATCATGTGTGGTCCATTACCTGTACAGTAATCCTTTAAGCAATGTATCTTGAGCTTGATTCTTGTTTGCTGTTCATTTTTTACTTTGATCATGTTTTCCCCATAAAACAAGTAGATAGTTGTCAGGCAACAGGTCTTTTTTGGATAAGAAACATTTTACAAATGGGGGTATTACAGAGATTGCTACTTTCAGCATGTTACTTGGTACTTTAATAAAGCTGAATATAAATTAGAGTTAGCACTGCAGTGCAAGGAGAAGCGGTTTGAGTTGAGTGATGCTTGTTTTTCTTATACTTGATTTTGACTGGCATTCCAGTAATGTATTTAAAAAGTAATTTATTTTTTCATGCCTCACAACCTTTTTGTTTCCATCTAGCTGTTAAGTAAGCTGCCATGCAGCCAATACATTGAAATATTTTTTTTCTTCTACACCACATTTTGTCTTGATTGGACTCTCATAATGACAGTTTGGCACCCAGGGCAGCGTATTTAATTAAAGTTACAGTTTTTGTGGTTTTGAGCATAGCTACTCCCCTTTCTAGTTGACCACACCTCTTCCCATTGGCCCCACCCATTAACCTGTCTCCTGCAGCCCCCCTTTGATTTGAAGTCACCAGCCGCCACTGTGTATTTCTGACAAAGCAGTGGGCTGGTGTGAAGACATATGTCACTAACTAGTGAGAAGTATGTGACTTGGGATCTCTGCTCCTCCAGTTAATATGTGTTAGGACAGACAGGAGTGTGTGAATGCATCAGCTGTGTGAGCTTGTCTGGTCCAGTATTTCTGATATAACCACATTTTCATGGCTTTAAACATGCCCTTTGTCAGGCTTGTTCCACATTTCTTGCAATAAGGCATTCTGTGTATACCTCCTGACTGATCAGATTATTTCAGACTGTCCATATTTATTGGTCATATTGCTTCTGTATTCCATAGGATCATTACTGTGATTTGTGTGTTACTTCACTATGATGATTTTATGATGTCTGTCAGTAACTGATGGCGTACATGTCAGTTTCAGAAGAACCTTCCTTCACAACATGTATGTTGACACAACCCCTGTCACTGTAGCAACATTCTACATTTATAACTGCAATACATACATTACGTTCATTTGCACTAATAGGTTGAGAGTTATGATGCTGAGGTATGACTCCACTACATGTCATGGGCATATGATATATATATATATATATATATATATATATAGAGAGAGAGAGAGAGAGAGAGAGATTGAGAGAGAGAGAGAGAGAGAGAGAGATACAAATATATATATATATATATATATATATATATATATATATATATATATATATACGCTATAAATTCTGAAGAAAGCGAGGAACCAACATTATATAATAAAAAATTTCGTTAGACTGCTATAAAAAATAAAAAAAAACAATAAATGAAAAAATACACTCTGGAGCCGTAAGTAGCACTTTCATCCGTTTAATAACTGGACTTCATCAGAAAGTGAAATATGATCCACATCAGGGAAATATATACCATTCCAAATATGACACTGTACAAACCAAACCAATAACAAGCTGACAGTACTGTTGTAATAATAACTATGTACAAGGAACCAGTGAAGGTTATAGGAATAAAACATGTAAATGAAGAGAATATTTTAAGCAGTAGCAAGCAAGTAGTACAGATACATAAGTATTAATGGCCCCATTTTAAAGCACATCTAATATTAATATTTTTGTTGAGACCTGGAGGGGCATCAGCATTCAACTTTAATTGCCATAGCAATTCCCTCACTTCAAGCAGTGTATCATTGTATCCAAAAAAGTGAGAATCTTTTCTAAAACAAAGAATTTAAAACTGATAAAATTAGGACAGGATAAACTGTTTCTCTAATGCGTGTTTAACATCTAAATGTCTAACTGCTGCATAGTGTTCTTTTATCCTAGTGGATAATCTTCTAATAGTTTTCCAGTCTAGAATGAGGTACAAGAAGTGCAAACTGCTACATAAACTACATATATTGACATGCAATCAAAATGTTGCTTAAAAGTAATATTAAAAGGACTGTGTTTAAAAACATATGAATGTCTGATAAAAATATGTGAGCAGGCTACACAAGAGCCGCAAGTAAACATACCAGGGTTATCAACATTATTGACTTCAGTAGGATGTAATAAAAATCGTGTCTCTATTTTCAAAAAGTAACCTCAAAGAATTAGATCTTTTATGTGTGAATAACGGGGAAGGACCTAATTTAGTGGAAACTTCCTGACTAGAAGTAAGAATTTCCCAATTATTATAAATAACTTCTTTGATATAACAAGTGTCTCTGCTTATCGGAACTGGAAAGCTTGAATGTCTATCTAAAGTAGAGCTGCCAGAATATCTGAAGGTGTATCTGAAGATAACACTGTGGTAGGATGGACTAGTGAGTTTAGTCCTTGTATCAGTAAATTCATTGGATGAGTGTAATAAATCTGCATCTGTCCTGTCAATGTTAAAATACTTAGGTGTAAAGCCATATAATAAAATAGGCTGAAATTTAGCGTATCTTAAGGACAGAGTATCTTGCAATATATATATATATATATATATATATATATATATATATATATATATATATATATATATATATATATATATATATTTATGGGTTCACTATGAAATCTCGAAATACTGAAATCCTGAATTTCAGTATTTCGAAATTACTTAGCCGAAACTTTCAAATCCCAAAAACCCATAACCGCGAAACTCAAAATCCCAAACCTACACTACACATAAAGCACACACATAAACATACACACAACTTCCCCCACAAGCACACAGACAAACATAGACCATATATAAGCAGGGGGGCAAGCACCGCCTGCACCCCCACACCCCCCTACTTATATATACTAACTCCGAGATTGCACAATTAGACACACAAAGGCAACTCACACCCACACATTTTACAGTCCCTCGCACACACACATCACAGTCACAACACACACTGACATACACTAAAGCCCCTAACCAACACACTTACACATACATACATACCCAAACTAACACCTAACCATTCACACACTGCAACACCAGAAGCGCTAATTCAAAATCTCCGTACTTCAGGATTTTGAATTTCACGCTTCTGGTGTTTCGGGATTTCAAGGCTTCTGTATATTTACAGATTCACTGTATATCCTTGAAATACTGAAATATCAAAATTCAGTATTTCAAAGCTATATATTCAGATTCAGGTTATTTGTTATGTTTTTCTGCATTGCCGCCTACTTTTGAGCATTTTCTGGTTTGTTAAACTTGATTTCTGTGTTGGTAACTGTATTTAGAATGCAACCTAGAGCTGATTACTGAATTTCCTGTGTGCACTTATTTTTAAAATCGTTTTTTTCTTAAAACTTGCATTTTATCTGTCTCTGGCCTAGCACTCAAGTGTGGGGTCATTTACTACACTGTTCTAACTTGTTGATACTTGTGAACCTCTGCTTTCTTTAACAAAAAACAAAAAAATCTTGCTTTTTTCCCACTTTTCTGAGATTTAAAAAAGTTCAGTTACAGATTTGCTGTTCTGAACTGTTTGAAAGTTTCTTGGAGGCCATTGTTTGTTTGGGCTAAAGGGAAGTCTCTGTGCTCATCAGTGGCAGTGATAAACATTGAGCAGCCTGCTTGCCCCTGTGGGAGTGGTTACTGCCTTGAAACTGTAGTTTTATTGGCCATTTTGGGTCAATTCCAAACTCCTTGATCTCCCACTCTTAAAACCCGATTGCCTCATGGTTTTGGTGACTTTTTGGACTTGTTGGCTGTTGGTGAAGCACCCACCAAGAGGAGAAAACGCTGAGAGAAGAAAGGAGCCACTTTTGAGATTTTAAGTGTTTTGCTTCAGATTATTTGTTAAGTTTTTCTGCATTGCCACCTACTTTTGAGCATTTTCTGGCTTGTTAAACTTGATTTCTGTGTTGGTAACTGTATTTAGAACACAACCTAGAGCTGATTACTGAATTTCCTGCATGCAGTTATTTTTAAAATCATTTTTTTCTTAAAACTTGCATTTTATCTGTCTCTGGCCTAGCACTCAAGTGTGGGGTCATTTACTGCACTGTTCTAACTTTTTGATACTTGTGAACCTCTGCTTTCCTTAAAAAAACAAAAAAACAAAAAAATCTTGCTTTTTTCCCACTTTTCTGAGATTTAAAAAAGTTCAGTTACAGATTTGCTGTTCTGAACTGTTTGTTAGTTTCTTGGAGGCCATTGTTTGCTTGGGCTAAAGAGAAGTCCCTGTGTTCATCAGTGGCAGTGATAAACATTGAGCAGCCTGCCTGCCTCTGTGGGAGTGGTTACTGCCTTGAAACTGTAGTTTTATTGGCCATTTTGAGTGAATTCCAAACTCCTTGATCTCCCTCTCTTAAAACCCTCTTTTGTGCGTTTTTGCGCGTTTTTGCGCATAGAGCAACATCAGGCAGTGCCGCCTAATTGGGTTTAAACTATTCCTGGCTTCACAAAGTCTGCTCTTCACTTTTTCCCTTAGAACTGCTCTATGTCTCAAATTAAACACCATATTCTCATTCTAAGGCCCCTCACTGGTCCAAATAAGTAATCTTACAAGTTAGCACTAATAAACCATAAGCACTACTTACTCTTATACTCTCTACGATTACCTTGTCCCCTATTGGTCCATTTTAATTCAGTTCCCTATATTACTCTAGCATGTCCAAAGGTGAGTCAATGGTTTCCTCTCCAGTCCAGCTGGTGAATCTGGGAATTTTGAGGCAATGCTACAACTGTCTCATGTACACGGACAACCCTCTCCTCCTCCAAACAGGTTCAAATATATGTGAGAGATACAACCATATAGCCAAACTGGAGGCTGAGCTCTCTCATCTCAAAACTGGTGTAACCAGTCAGGAGGAGAAGGTAACCTCACACAACACAATTCCAGTATCACATAGTCCCACCACAACAGCGAACCAAACACATAAAAATACACAAACATACTCAGAGGCTCTAAATAAAAATCTACCTAAGCAACAGAGACCTCCAAAGCAGACATCCAAGCAAACGCTACCCCAAAACAAAACACGTGCAACACATAGCACACAAAGCCAGTGTGCCAAGCAGTCACAGCCCTTAAGGCTGAATAACATACCTGATACTCTTGTAATAGGTGACTCTATTGTCAGACACACTGACATCCCACTCACCAGGCTGAATAAAGAGAAGGTCACAGTGAGCTGCCTGTCGGGCGCTAGGATCCGCCACATAATGCAAGCACTCAGGTCACTCCAAAGCAAATACAAATATGACTCAGTCATTGTACATGCTGGCGTGAATGACCTGAGACGTACCTCCCTCGACTACATGAAAAGAGACATAGAGGAGCTCTCTGATCATGTAGCCCAGGCCAGTATGACCCTGACCTTGAGCAGCATCTTACCCTCACCTAGAATGATGCCACAGTATAAAGACAAAATGATCGATTTTAACAATTGGCTAAAATTTTGGTGTCATTCAAAGGGGATCCAGTGTCTGTCAGCTTGGGATGACATGCTCGACAAGCCACGTTGCTTCACTAGGGACGGCTTGCACCTGTCACCCCTGGGCTTTCGGATATTGGCAAAGGCTCTTGCCACCCACATAGTGCCTTTTTTAGGCAAGGCTCAAAAGTCAAATCCACCTCCATAGACAGCACAAGGAACAAGAAACTAAGGGTAACACTGCTAAACGCCAGAAGTCTTAACCCCAAGATGCACACACTCGAAGCTCTCCTCAGTATGAAGAACATCGATATCTGTGCAGTGACATAAACCTGGTTCAAGGCTCCAGAGAGCACCCCAGCACTACCAGGTTATACCTCATATCATGCTTTTTGGCCCCAAAACCCGGACCGAACCAGAAAAGGAGGGGAGTTTCCATATTTATCAAGGATATCCACACCTCCAGGTTAGTGGCATTGCATGAAGTATCGGAGACCATCCATGTGCAACTGACAGTGGGCAAGACTGCTTTTCAGCATCCTACAGACCACCCCCTCAAAGTCAGGAATCCCACTCGGCTTTCCTGAAAACATTGGAGAACATGAAGATCTCCGAACACCATTATATTGGGCGACTTCAACTACCCAAACATAGACTGGGAGCATTACTCAAGCCCCAGAACCTTAGCCCAAAGGTTCCTGGAATTTATAAACTCAAATGCTATGGAACAACTAGTCACCACTCCCACAAGAGGGGATAACATACTAGACCTGATCATTACCAACATGGGTACTCTATGCTCCATACCAGAAGTATATCCCTCATTGGTAAGATCAGACCATAAATTAATTTCACTGGATATCCACATCCTGATCCCACCCCCATCCCAGAAAATCACAGTGAAAAACTTCTCAAAAGCAAACTTCTCACTTCTCAAAACTGAAGTGGAATCCTTCAAGGCCCCAGGGCCAGTGGAATCTACGGCCCAAACTGCAGAATCCTATATAAACGCATTCTATGGACATCTCCAGGAATGCATGGATCATGCTATCCCAAACAAAATCAAGACCCAATCATCCAAAGGCAGGCGTCCAGTCTGGTGGACCCTAGCCATAAATAAACTGTACAAAAGAAGGAGGAAGCTACTACATGATAGAGCAAAATCCCTAAAAGGGAAGGCATCTCTGATCAGTACTAGCAAAAAATTACGATCCCTCATAAAATCCTCCAAGGCCAGCTTCGAGAGAAAAATTGCACAGGACACTAAAGAAAATCATAAGGCTTTTTTCAGTTATGTTAGGAACCTGGGATGCAACTCCCAGACTTGTTCTGAGTTGATTCTAAATGACAAAAAAATACACTGAACCCACAGACATCGCCAATATCCTGACAGACAGGTTCAGTGCAAACTTCTCCACCCCCTCTCCCCCAAAAGAGCAAGTATCTATCCCAGCAGAGTGCAGCCTCCCAAACATCTCTGATGCTCAGGTGAAGGCTGCCCTCTCCAAAGCAAAAAACACTGCTTCCATGGGACCAGATAGCGTCCTAGGTTGCGTCCTTCATGAACTCCAAGAAGAACTAATCCCTCAAGTAAAATTGCTGTACAATCTCAGCCTCACTATAGGATATGTGCCCAAAGAATGGCGTACATAACAGTGGTCCCACTCCACAAAGGTGGCGCCTCTATGGACCCAGGAAACTATCGCCCCATAAGCCTGACTAGCCTAGTCTGCAAGGCTATGGAGAGGATCATCATGGAACTCATAAACAAAGACATTGGGGAACTACAGACACTAGATCCTACCCAATTTGGCTTTGTCAAGGGCAGATCCTGCCTTTTGAACCTGGTCGACTTCTTCGAAACAGTCACCAAGGCCATAGATGAAGGGAAGGTAGTCCACACAGCCTATCTGGATCTCGCAAAGGCATTTGACACAATACCCCACTTGGGCATCATAGATAAGCTATCCAGCCTAAATATAAACCCCTATGTCACAAGATGGGTCGCAAACTGGCTCAAAGACAGAACCTACAGAGTCAGAGTTGCTGGAGCCATGTCAGACTCGAAACCGGTCACAAGTGGCATCCCACATGGTTCTGTCCTGGGACCTCTCTTGTTCAGTATTTACTTTTCTGAGGTACAGGCCAGCGTGGGAGGACTGTGGCTCACCAAGTTTGCAGATGACTGCAAACTGGGTGCCATAATTGACTCTCCAGCTGACACAAACATCCTTCAGAAAGGTCTCGCAGAGACAGATAACCGGTGCCAGAGCCATGGTCTAAAGCTAAATGCCAAAAAGTGTATAGTCATACCCTTTGGCAAAAACAATGTGCCCACAAATTACCACATAGGTGGCAACCCATTAAGTACAGAGAAAGTAATTAGGGATCTGGGGACCCAAGTTGATAGCAATCTCTCCTTTGACAACCACATTGCCAAAGTGGTTAGAAAGACCTTCTACATAGCCCACCTCATCATGAAAGGATTCACAACTAGATCAAGAGAGGTAATCGTGCCCCTTTATTCATCCCTCATCAGGCCCATCATAGAATACAATGCCCCCTTTGGGATGTACCTTACCTGACACCTGCAGCAATTAGAAAGACCCCAAAAGTACCTCACCAGGAGGATCAAGGGACTCAAACAGATGCCATATGCTGCTCGGTTAAAAAAACTCCAGCTCTACTCAGTTGCATACCGCCTACTTCGAGGCGATCTATGCCTGACATATAAAGCTATGTCCAGCCCAGAATTAATGGACATGCTCCACCTCAGTAAATCTAAATCCCTTAGAGCCACGCACTCGAGGGACTTGAACCTCAGCACAGAAATAAATAGAACATGCTGGAGGGACAGATTCATAACCCAGAGGTTCCCTTCGCTCTGGAATAGAATTCCAATTCATGTTAGGCAGAGCACCTCACTGACTCTCTTCAAGAAGAATCTTGATGAGTGGATGGGGGATCATAGGTTTGTCCCGGGGATTACTTCCATGTCACTATTAGATAGAGGCACAGTAAACTAAACTTTAAAAAGGGTACAGTATACTCAAATCAAGGGGTGGCGTAAGCCAAACACAATCAGGCTAGGCTTATAAATGCCCCAGGGCAGATAGCCTAGTATGAACCTATGAACCTATAAAGTCGAATCTTTAAAACCACGAAAACACCAACCACGAAATTCAAAATCTCGCACACCGAAAATTTTGAATTTCGCAGTTCTAATACACACACACACACACACACACACACACACACACACACACACCATCCTCCCCACACATCAAACACAAGCTCTCTACTACTGTAAAGCAGGGAGGCAAGCCCCTCTGCACCCCCAATGTGGGGGGCAACACCCCCACACCCCCGTTAACACACACACACACACACACACACACACACACACACACACACACACAAAACCTGAATCTGTAACCACAGCAGAACCTCAGAAGTGCAAAATTCAAAACCTCCGGTATTCGAGGTTTTGAATTTCATGCTTCTGAGCTTTCACTCTTTTCTGGATTCCACTTTATGGGCTCAAAATACTGAATTTTGATATTTCAGTATTCCAAGGATATAAAGTGAATCCGTATATTTACATATAAGAACATGACTGATTTAACACCATTTTCACTTACAAGTACTGAACAATTGCAGTAGTCAAAGCAGTTGTTCACTACTATTCAGTATGTGTACTAAATGATCTATTTGAAAAGCAACAAATATCTTTACAGCTCAGATGGCTTAGTGGTTGACTGCTGTTACTGTAGTGTACAGGTCCTGGGTTCAAGACCTGCAAGATCTGTTTATTTTGTTGCTAGGCAGAACAAAGACTGTTGGATACAGAGATGTTAAGGCAGTCTTGAGCAGCTTTAAGCATGTTTGCGTGGGTTTGCCCAATGGTAACCGGCACTAAACTATGGTTAAATGCATAGGCATTTACACTGTGTAGGCTTTGTTTACCACTGCGCAAATGTGCTCAGCATTTACACTTAAGCAATGCTTATACCTGCTCAGCATAGCTCAGCCCTGGTAACCAGTGATCACTCTCTAGTCTGATAAAATAGCAGGGTAATGACATCTTTAATAAGTGTATTTAATCCCATGTACATAACATGCTTCTATGTGCAGTCATTACAGTAGCAAGAGGTGTGAGTATACTGTGTGGGACACCTGCGTATACATGGCTAGTACCACAGTGTTTTTTCTTTGTATGTGTTTCATACATGGGTAGTATCCAAGGTTATATGCAGTCACACTTGTATGTATTGTATTTCCAAGTAAGAGTAGATTGCAGATTTTAGTACTGCAACCATACACCCCTGCATGAAAAACTGGACTCTGAGTACTGACTATCGTGTTCTTGGTGTGTGAGCTGTATGTTTTTAAGTATCTCCTATTGGATATTGATCTGATATGTTGATATTAACTGTAGACTACTATGTGTTTAGGACATGTCATTGAGGACTGCTGTCATGTAGTAATGGCATACCTATCAGTGTCAGACATCTATCTGTCAAAACATTCATCCTAATGCATAACGTGTTAGCTAGCTAATTTCTGTCTGTCCTCTGTACAGATGTGTAGATGTCAGGTATTCATCTTGGCTGCTTACAGGCAATCTTTGATTGACTGACACTGACATGTCTGCCCAGCTGTGTTATGAATGCCACAGTTAGGAAAACCCACCTTGTATGTACGGCATGCCATGGATATCTCAACCAAACTACCACAGTCAACAGAACATGCTTGGGTACAGGTCTCTAACCCAGACACTGGCCATTTTATGCAATATATGTTGCATACATGTCAATTGGAGCACCTTACTGGCCCTCTGCAAGAGCAAAACAGATGACTGGATGTTGAATTTAACTGTCACCCTGGGGATCACTCAAGTGGCATTGGTTGATAGATGGCCTGTTGACAAATGTCAGGTGGCATGATACCAGTGTACCCACATGCCCTACTCGTCTCATCTCTCCATGGACATTTGCCTGGTACACACCTAGGAACACCTGCACCTATGGACCTTAGTACTGACAAATGTGTCAGTGTACATTACTGAGAATAACAGTGTCTGTGTGTTTGTAAACTTGTAGTTGAAAAATACTCTGAGGACCTGCTGCTGTAATTGACATTAAATGTACCTTGTTACACTCTTCACCCTATGGGCTACCTGGAACTTGCAGTACCAGCATAACACTGTTCTACAAATGGGTAGACAGGTGTGGGTTACCCTCTGAGTCCTGGAAAATGTGAGTATGTGTGTGTGTGTGTGTGTGTGTGTGTGTGTGTGTGTGTGTGTGTGTGTGTGTGTGTGTGTGTATGTGTATGTGCAACTGTGTGTGAGTGTGCATGTTTGTGGGAGACAGCATTCTGAGGCCACATTCTCCAAATACATTATAAGTGATGCTGATGTTGCTGACATTAGGAGAGCCATGACAATCCCTCACCCTACTATCCCTGTGGCATGTGCAATAAATACATATCCCTGTAGTCACACTGATTAGATAGACAAGGTTTGTATTGCAGTCCTGGTTCATGTGTGATTCTGGGTATGTCAGAGCATTATCATGGATTTCAGTGAGTACAATATCCAATGCGGGTAGTCGGTGCTGGGTATACTGTCTTTGCACCATGGTATCCCCAGTACATGTCCCAAGGTCCACTGTATGAGGACTGCTGTCACCATCAACCATACAGGTAACTGATTACACTATCCAGCCCAATGATGCATGTGCTGTGTGCAAAAACTCTGTAACAGTATGGACTCACTGATAAGGTAGTTAGAACTGCTAAACCCAGGTCTGTCAAATGTGTCTATGACTGTATGTGCTTGTCAATGTGTATATGACAGTATGTCATACTATGTATTGTTCATTAACACCCAGTACATCCCACATTACCATACTGCACAAGGCATGGTGATGTTCTTCGCTTAACAGGAAACTCATGACACACCTCATCCTAAAACCTCAGTGGTGTGTGCAATTAAAGCCAAACAGATTAGTAGCATAAGTACCTAGGTAGGGGTTCTACTCTCATTGTTGCCAAGTAAGTGTGTGTGTATGTGAAGGGACCTACATCAGTTTGCAGAAAATATATGTCCCAGGAGATCATTTGTCCGAGAACTAACTGGCAAAAAGGTAACATTTCAAAGCAATCCTCTTGTGGAAATTCATTCCATCAAAACTATTAGTGGATGTGTAAATGCCCTCTTTCCCGCTGTACAGCTGTACAGTGATGCTGGAGTTGGTATATATAGCTGGGTGTGGTTGTTGTGGACACAGCCACCCATATCGGGGTTATTGTTGTGAGTACCCCCCCCCCCCCGCTTAGTGTGCTGCTACACTGTACAGTTTATGTTAACAGGTTGAGTAGTTGTTAATCACACTATGTGTGGTTCTACGCCAGCCCACACCCTCCAAAGTGGGGGGCTGTACCACACACACCAGCACAGCTATGTTTACCAACTCCAGGATTGCACTACATTGGGGAAGAGGACATATACCCTGCCAGTACCATCATGAATGACATTAAACTGGCAGACTGATTATTTACTGATGTGATGTTTTAGGTATTTGGTCTTGGTGGAATTACATAGGCCAAAATGAGTTCACTGCAAAATGAAGTACATTCATGTATACAGTATTCTCTGTGTATTGCATCAACACCAAAGCCTCTGTGTGTGTGTGTGAGTGTGTGTGTGTGTGTGTGTGTGTGTGTGTGTGTGTGTGTGTGTGTGTGTGTGTGTGTGTGTGTGTGTGTGTGTGTGTGTGTGTGTGTGTATGTGTGTGTGTGTTATTCACAGACATTTGGTGTGTGCCACCCAGTACACTTACCATTGTCCACTATAGAAGAGCTGCTGACTTCAGCTACAATGCACTCACCTGTATACACCTATCAGCCATGTGGCACATGCAGTAACTGTTATATAGACCTGTTACTTGTGTTAATCAGTACCCGTGATATGACACAGTCAATGTGTCACCACAGTGCCATACCCCTTGTAGGAAAGGACAGCAGAGCAACATCCTGCTGACACATAGCCACCTACAATACAAACAGAATACATTATGGAGACCACAATCACTCAGTGTTAATAACAGCTATAATGCATCATGGCTGGACAGCTACACACTCTGAAGTGTAAGCATTAATCATTCCAGCTGAAAACATGTTAAACAGCATTAAATTGTTAACCTTAGTACATTCACGCTGTGCATCAGAACCATATTAGCATGTCCCTGCTTCAATGGTATGGATGACAGGGATGTGGCACAGGTATCACCATATGCACAGAGTGTGTTGTAGGTTTGCCAGAGGCCTAGGCTGAGCCATTTGGTTGACATCATGTGTGTGTGTTAGGGGTTCTTTATCAAATGGGCTGCACAGATGTGGTGTGTGTAGGTATGGAGGTGCCCTAGCTGTGTTGGTGATGGGTGTTTGTGTATATGTATGCACACAGTTCTGCCATGTGGCTGCCCTATACAGGAGTTGGTTGGATAGCTGCAGACCATACATGGCAGGGTGTACAGTTCACTGTGTCCAGCCACGGACATGGGAATTATGCCTGCCAAGGGGTTCCACGAGCACTACCAGGCAGATCCCAGATATGGTACTCTCCCCTGATGGTGACACTGGTCCACTGGATCCGTGTCCTGTTGGGGCTGGACAGGACCATATGCATGTGGCCTGCTGCATTCTGGTGTGGACAGCACCCCCTGAAGTGCTAGTGCTGGTACTGCCACTACAGGAGCAGCTGTGAGTTCTTGCATGTCCATGTAGACCTCCACCTGTTAGTGTTGCTGACCTACGTCCATGTGGCCGATGCCCTAATCCCACCACATGCTCTAACACAGACACCACATGGTCAAGGATTCCTACCATCTCACCCAACCATCTGTCCAGGACCTCTGCAAAATAACGTTGGACACCTGCAAGATCACGGATGTTGTCAAGTACAGCAGAATGAGTAGCCCTCAGGAGCCTCTGACTCTGTCTGGTGTAACATTCCATATGTGCATGTGCCTCCATGATGACCTGAAGCATGTGTCTGGTGACACCTGCTGTGGCACTTCTGGCAGGGGCATGATGGCCAACAGCCCTCCTACAAGCACCCCTGTACATCTGCCTGTGTGGTACCTCGTGGGTCATTTGGCTATGGCTGCTGTGTACAGACACACTTGCCATAGTCCCCAAAACTTCCTTCCCTTTGCCACCACCTGCCAACTGTCCCTCATCTATGGCACTGGTGATGGGCATTGTGACTGTGTGCGAGGATGGGGTGGATAAAAGTGGGATGTTAACCAATGGCACAGCTTCAGCCCCTGACAACCCTGCCTGTGCCTCACCATGCCTATCATCATTGTCAGAGTCTGTATGGATACTAACATCAGTTTGCCTGCAGGAGGGACCATGACCCACCTCGCCACTTGTGAGGGGCAAACAAAAAATATATTTTAAGACCTGTACGTTATTGCTTACCTCTACACACACACACACACACACACACACACACACACACACACACACACACACACACACACACACACACACACACACACACACAAACACACACACACACACACACACACACACACACACACACACACACACACACACACTTACAGATGAGGTGGCACACAAGATATTACACAGACCTCTCATTACCCAACAGTCAACATGCTTGACATATGGCGCTCAACAGCATGCACTGCAGCTATACTCAATCCTTGTTACAAACATTATACATCTCTGTGATGCATGAGTTGTGTTAGTGGCTGATGCCCCTTCCGCTGGAACACACTGCACCCATGTACACAGTATTGCTGTGCACCTGTACAGCACACTAGCATGTACTGTGCACCATACCTCACAAGTGTACACATCATTGCTGAATGTGTATATGTGTGGTAGTTATGTTTGCTCTGTTGCTCACAGTGCCTATGTGTTTTTCTGACACATACCTGGGATGATATGAGGATTGATGTCAATAGTTAATGCCTGACCTCTGATTTGCAGATCTCATCATCAGCAGTGCATGTATGAGCAATAAAATCTGTTTACACTGACAATCTTCAAAGCTTAATGTGGATATGAGGAGTGTACACACCCTTGTTGACATGCCAGCCTTTTCCATGATATGCAATGGGGCCACAATACTGCATATATTAACATTACACACACCTGATTTGTCACATGTGACCTGTGCAATCAAATGCAGTAGCAAACAAATGTGTTAGTCATGCAGATGCTGAATGAGATGCATACAATATGTGGGTTGCATAAGTGTGCACACCCTTAACACAATGGTTTGTTGCAGTACCTGTTAAGTGAACTACAGCAGTCATTATTCCTGGAAGGGGTATACTAGTGTGGCCCATCTTCACTTGTCATTATTTGGTCACTCCACCCTACAAATGTCCCCCAACTCTGCCGGATTGCAAGGTCAGCTCATGCGCACAGCCCTTGGAGGTCACACAGTGCCTTCACTATTGCTGTGGAGTCAGGGTTATGTCTGGCACAATTCATGACCTTGACTGTGTGCAGATACAGCTATTCTTAGCGAGCTTTGGATGTATGCTTCAGTTCACTGTTGTGTTTCAGGATGACAATTGCAGATGCTTGACAACTATGTGCCACACATGAGTGTTATTTTGCAGTGTTCCAAATTCAGAAAGCTATGTCTACTGGCCTAGTTCCTGCTAATGAACAGCAAACCTAAAGGTGTACACTGGCACCAGCAAGGTAAAAATGGAGATGGTGGGCCTGAGGTGGAGTAAGGTGTTGCTTGTCCAACAAATGTATCTTCATGAATACTGTCTGTAGGTTTCAGCCTTGGTCTCAGTACATCATTACACACCGCAACACATGCCTTTGGAAGACTTGATGTTATGCATATGCTACCTGCAGAGAGCCCTGGATGATGTTTCCTGTGGAACAACTCTTCTGTCTGATTACCATAACCCATAGGCCACACTTATGCAGATTCCAGGTTATTGTTGACACAGGTACTGCACAGACAGTACTTGCTAGACATTCCTGCAAGTCCCTCGGTGTTGCTACATGTTTATGGGCAGCCTCCATGACCAGTTTGCAACATGTGTTGTCATCTGTCTTAGCTGGGCATCTGTGTATTCTCTACATTAATGTTGTCCCATACTTCATACACATATACATGACTATCTGCACTGTTTGCCACGGTATACGCAATGGTGAGGTAAGGCTACTTTTTACACTCCTGAGTGCTACCTTTTGGATATGGGATCCATTCCATGGTTTATAAGATGTGTGCAAGCCACGGCTGCCTCTGTTGCAGGTGAGTGGGCATGCAGATACTTTACAGATGAAGATGGATAAGCAACAGTGTTCTTGGAGAGCAGACCATTACTTGGTGTAACATTGAGGCCCTGTACTTGATGGAAGCTGTGTACTCAAGAAGAGTGAATGCTGTCAGTACCTCACAGGCTGCTTCCACAGTAAATTATTTGAGTGTGTGCACACATATGCTTCCAGTGTTTGTTAATAGGTTCATAGGTTGGTACTAGGCTATCGGCCCTAGAGTCTATACAAGCCTAGCCATAACAATTCCCTGACTATTTCTTCCCACAGTATTTACATCCCTGGACCCCTATCTAGCAGGGTGACTGACGTGATCCCCGGGGTGAATTTCCTATCTCCCATCCAGTCATCAAGGTTCCTTTTGAAGAGGGTCAAAGAGGCGGTCTGCTTGACATGTATGGGCAGTCTATTCCAGAGTCAGGGGTGTCTCTAGGTCAGGAACCTATCCTCTGGCATGTTTTGTTCATTGTGATGACAAGGTTTAGATCCCTGGAGCTATTCCACGTATTTGTTATCCTAACATAGGATTCCATAGTACACACTCATTGCTCATGTTAGGATCACATTACAGGCTGTAAAAGGTGTGAATGTGATATTGTGATTTGCCTTGTTTATATCAGGAACAGTTGCCATTGTAATAGTGGTGTTTACACTGTTGTAGCCACTGTATAAGAGTAATGTTTCAGACATGTCCCTACTTTAGGCCATTTGTCCCACCATTATGTTCATCTCTGTCCACATATCTTGCACTGACAGGTTGTTAGGTATACTGCAGGACTCTTACATACCCTTCAGATACAGCACCATGGTGACCACTGTGATGCAGTGCAGTTAACAGCAACAATAAGTGAACATGTACAGCATGCATTATGGGTAGGTGTGTTAAATCTGTGCATGGCAAATAGCATGGACATAACATGGCCGGTGTATTGGCAAACCTGAACAAAACAGCTCCATACTCACCAGCTACATGCTGCTGCCCCAGTTATGTACCAAAGGGACCTAAATAGTTGTGTGAGAGATGTAATATCAGTAGCCACACCTGTGGCACTGGTACAAGGTGGGAGCAGCATTTCAGCACATCAACAGTACAAACCCACAATACTAGAGATTATGCACATCTGTTCATTACTACACTGCAGCAACAGACTACATTATCTGACATATGCATGTAGATACTTTACAGATGAAGATGGATAAGCAACAGTGGTCTACTAATGTGCCCTGGGACCTTACCTGCACACTCCTCATCCATTGTGTGGGTGGAATCCACATCTACAATGCTGTCTTCAGCTTGCTGGCATGGCTGTCAGGCAGGTGCTGCAAGGCTGGCAAGGAGCTCCACAGCATGTGTCAGTGGGGGCTGGATGGCATGACCCCCACATGTGGCTAGCTGCTCCTTCCTAACTGCAGTGGCTCTCTGACGGGCATGATGGATGAGATCTGTGCGGCGATGCCGCACCTGGTCATAATTGTGGTTGTGCAGGCTGACATCATTTACCCTGTGGATGAGCTCATTCCACAGGGCAGCCCTCTCCTGCAAATGCTGGGTCTTGCACCTGAACATGATGGCATGATGGACTATGAAGAACTATATTATTACATCATTTTCCAGGGGTGTGTATGCAGGGAGACGTTCCTGGGACATTGTACCTGGAAGACATAAACAGGAAAAAAGGTCAGAGGACATCATACTGCAAGGATATATAAGTTGTTAATTGACATATCTCCCCCCCCCACCATATCTGCAACAATAAACTAAGCACACAAATTAAAGGGTATGTTTACACCATATCTACTGTTGGGAAATATGTCTTATTGCTCAACAAATATTGAAATGTGTTTCTATTAATGTTCCATGTTGAAATACTATCATAGGTAGCCTGTTGCTATCAATGTAGCCTGCATGCTGTTGTAATGGCCACTGTGGTTCCATATATGCATGTGTTCTGTTTGCTATGCAACTGTTCCAAATCTGTTGTTTTGGGTTAATGGGAATAACTATGCATGCTGTTATAACTAAACCTTGATTGTGTTTACTATTACTAACCCACATATGTTCTAAAACTGCAACACCATAGCACATTTGGGAAGGCCGGTTCCAGCAGACCCACCACTCCCACCTCATCTGGCCATGGCACCAGGCCCCAGCATGTCTGGGACCCACCCCAGGACCTCCTCATCTGCTGTTCCTGCACCACTTTCGGGTGGAATTGCCTTAGGAGATGGGACTTGCCCCCCTGAGAGTGGGCACAGACAGGATACCTTCACCCAAAGTCAGGTCCAGGGATTGGTGCGTACCAAGCTCTGAAGGGAGTTTGATGATCTGCTATACCAGCTTGAGGGCTGTGTGGTGCAATTAGAGGGTCAGACTGCCCCTCCTGCTCATTCCCCAGCACAGCCACCTTTGGGGCCATGAAGGTGCAGTGGTAACTGTTCATGGGTGGGGACCTCAGTCCTACTGTTTCTATTTGGGGGCTCATGGGCTTCCTATTTCCAAACACCCTTCCCTGTCCAAGGTGTTTACTCCCCACATATACCACCCCTGTATGCTGTCTTGTCTGTCTTGTCTGTCTTCTGACCCAAACTACCTCCCCAAATATACCTACTATCCTTCCCCAACATCCCACTCTCACCTTGAAAAAAGGGCAATCTGTTCCCCAAAAATATTTTGCCCCATACATAACTGTCCAATTCGCACAAGTGTCCATGTAATCTGGTCTAATTGGCTTCACAACACATTATTGTTGTCCTCACCCTCTCTCAGGGGTTTGAGTGTCCAAATATACCTCCAAATTTAGTATATATGCACAGCTGTTGCTGTAGAAGAAATGACCAGCTATGGACCTTCCCTACACCCGTCCTGCATATCCCCAACTACTTTTCCTATTATCTTTCCCTCTTTGTACCTCCTTTTTCACCACTTTCCTATCACCCCTTTTTTCTGTTCTTTTAAAGAAATTAACATGGGGGTAAGCGAGAGTATGCTCGTTTAAGCAGTAGTAAGCATGATTAAGCCTGTTTGTGTGGTGCTAAGCAATGCCTACACAGATTAAACACTTTTCTGGCTAACTGTAAGGATATTTAACCTGCAGTTAGCATTGCTTATCATCATGCAAACATGCACAAACCAGCTTACAACTGCTTAAAAGTGCCTTAAACACTCTGTATCCAACAGCCCTTGTTTTGCCCAGCAACAAAATAATCTGCCCTTGCAGGATTCAAACTCAGTACCCTGCACACCATAGCCACAGCAAATTACTACTAAGCCATCTGAGCTGTAGATATGCATGATGTTTTCTCAAACATATCATGCAGCACAGTCATTCAACAGCAGGGAAAATGTATTTATATATATATATATATATATATATATATATATATATATATATATATATATATATAAATATATATATATATATATATATATATATATATATATATATATATATATACATATGTATGTAAATATACATGTAAATATATATATATATATATATATATATATATATATATATATATATATATATATATGTGTGTGTGTGTGTGTGTGTGTGTGTGTGTGTGTGGGTCTAGGACTATTCACTGAAAGCACATTTCACTGAAACAAATGACTGCACAAATCACTGACAGCACAATTCACTGGAAAACTCAATTGACAAACACATTTTACTGAAAGTTATATATGGGCTTTTCCCCACTTTTGTGTGACCCTGGAGTTAGTATATATAGTAGGGGGGTGTGGGGGCACCACCCTCCACATTGGGGGTGAGGGGGACATAGCCCCCCACATAGTTTGGATATATATTAAGTTCAGAAAAGAGTAATTTATTGGAATTGCAAGTATCCATGTGTATAGTTCAAAATATTTAAAATAGGTGGGGGGCCATGACCCCTACACCCCCTTACTATATATTCTAACGCCAGGGTCGCACTACAGTGGGGAAAAGGCCATATATAAACTTTCAGTGAAATGTGTTTTAGTGAATTGTGTTTTTAGTGAATTGAGCTTTCAGTGAATTGTGCACAGTCAAATGTGCTTTCATTGAATAGTCCTAGACCCATATATGTATGTATATATATATATATATATATATATATATATATATATATATATATATATATATATATATATATATATATATATATATATCTATATATATTTTTTTTTTTTTTTATATATATATGGACATCGGATCCACACTCTGAACCTTTCACTGCAAAACATCTGACCAAAGGCAATGTAAATGAGGGTGAAGTAGCCCAAAATAGGCACCTCTTGTAATTATTGCCATTATCCCTTCCTCCACAGCTGAACTGTTCTGCCTTCCAACAAGATAACCAACACTTGCAAGTCTTGAACCCAGGACCCTGCACACAACATACCCACAAGTTACCAGTAAGTCATCTCAGCTGTAAGATGTTGGGATGATTTCTCTAACATATCATGTGGAACAGTCTACCATACATAGGGAATGTACAATGTGGAAGCACTAAACATTCTAATGATAGATATACACACGCACACACACACACACACACACACACACACACATATATATATATATATATATATATATATATATATATATATATATATATATATGTATATGGGTTTGTATCAGATAGTCGAACTTCTGCAAGTTTGAACCTCATATGATCAAGACCATAAGTTCAAATTTGAAGAAGTTTGAGCTTTTCAATGGAAAGCTCCGTAAGGGGAGTTTTCCATTTTGTTCAATGTGGAGCCATCTCAGAGTTACTATATTTAAGTAGTGGGGGAGTGAGGGGTGCAAGGGGACTTGTCCCCCTACTTATAACAGTTTATTTTGTTTTCTTTTCTTTTTTTTTGTTTTTTATCAATAGTCAAAGTTTTTTAACTTTGAACAGGATGGTTCGAACATTCCGTGTTCAAAGTTATGAAACTTCTACTATGTGATATAGACCATATATGTGTGTGTGTGTGTGTGTGTGTGTGTGTGTGTGTGTGTGTGTGTGTGTGTGTGTGTGTGTGAGAGAGGGAGAGAGTATATATAGAGGGTGCACAGCTTATCAAACAGTCATTATTCCTACATTTGCCACCTTTTCAAATGTCCAGTGTCTGATTCTTTCCTACAAATGAGAATTATTCATGAAACATATACCCACACATAGTGCAAAGGACATGACACCACACACTGCTTGCATACACAGAAATGTTTATTTGTGTACTGTTTCAGTTGTTTATGCGATTTTTTATAGCATTTAGGTGTTTGAAATACACAATAACTGATTAATGCAACTCTCAGAGAAAACATATGATACAGTAATCTGCAAAACGTAACATACCTTGCTCTCCAAGCCAAGGCCTTCAAGTGGTACAACAGTTAAAAAACACTCTTGCCTTGATGATAAGAATCAATCAACACTTAATTACACATGTAGTTCAACAGCCTCCAATTACACTCTGAACTCAACCCTGGGGTTAAAGTGTCAGTTGTCACAATGTAAATGTATCCGTTACATAACAATGCTTAACTTAAAATGTTATTATCACACTGACAAAGTGAACTGTGTGCAAGACAGTAAGCTCTAGCCTACCATTGTTCCCATGGTGAAATGTATGAAAATGTACAGCCATATACCTTAATGTTTCTTATTACTGATAGCCCTCACAGGTTGGAACAGCCTAGGTTAAAAACATTTAATGCCCTTCCCCCATAAAATGTCTTACAATGGCATATAACAGTGTTTTCCATACACTGACCTCCAGACTGTACATGGTCACACATGTTTTGTCCAGCTGTAGCCCTCATATACATGAACCCTACCCCACAATTTGTATGGGAGTCTACAACATCACTGGATGATAGCAGGAATGTCAGCACTAAATAATGATAGACGATTACCTATCAACCTCTTACTGCATGACATCTGGATAAAGCCTGTTATGTAGGTGGAGGACAGAGGCTGAAACACATGGCCATATTTGAAATATTGCTGTTATACACTGTCAACGTTGCTGGTTTTACTGGATTGGTTGCAACATAGCCTTACTCAAGAATATGACGTCAGAGACACAAATGTATGTTGCCATGTACTGATAGCAATCAACGGAGAGAATGCCACTGATATGTCAGGGGCAAGACCTGTGTGAGGAACAGACAAAAGATAACTGCCAATCCTCTGGCCATCATGTGGATAGGCCCACAGCTGAGAGCTATGTAGACAGACTGCATTCCATGCAAAACTATCATGTACACACAAACCTTGTAAAACTAGCAGTGTTCAATACATATAAAAGCAATACTCACACACACTGTCCCTAGATCTGGAACCTTATACAAAAATGTAGTTGGCCTGTGTCCACAAGTCCTGTTGTAAGAGGTATTGCTACCTGCTGTCTGTAACATCACTGCCCACACACAGGAAGGATGTCTTCCATACAGGAAAGGTAAAGGGACAACGCCCACATGATGTAGTTATTTATAGTAGTGGGTTGCTATGACATTGGCTATTGGAAGACCTACACAGCTGCCAGCATGCAATTAGCAAGTGGGGAACAGCAACAGGTGCAAAGGCCATCATGTGAAAATGAGCATCACCTACAAAATCCATGCTTAAACCTACTCAAACAAGCTCACAGTAGTGGAGTGAGAGACATAGAGAGAGAGAGAGAGAGAGAGAGAGAGAGAGACACTCACACACACACAGCAAAAAAAAAACATAAAGAAAACCTTGAAATAAGAAACAGGAAGACATCCCCTGTACACAGAAGGAACTTGAAGATAAACCAAGCTTGTGAAACATTTAAGCATGTAATTGAATGTAGTACTTGGTCTGTAATAATGGGATAGATGATTATGAAAGATGTATATGTTCCCATCAATACTTGCTGTAATGATGTCCTGCTGAGAAAATGCTATGGACATAACATCTGGCTCTGTCTGCAGTGGGCCATACCTGTCAACTGTGAAAATCTGCACAGAATGTCAAGATTTAAGACATCATAGTGTTTATTCTGTTCTTCCAAACATCTATATTAGTCTGGAAAATAGCTGAAGGTGGAAGTAATGAAGTCATGACAGATACATGGGTTTCAGACCACACCACTTGCAGAACAGTCATGGTAATGTGAAATGTATCATGCACAAACGTCATAGGTTTGTAAGAGGCATATCTACAATCTGTCCCTGTATATCCCCCCTAATGTTAGGCTTTGTCCACATGTGATGCTCAATTTAGTTGCGAGGCAGAACAGTTCAGCTGTGGTGGAAGGGATAATGGCAATAATTACAAGAGGTGCATATTTTGGGCCCCTTCACCCCCATTTACAGTCCCTTTGGTCAGATGTTTTGCAGTGAGAGGTTCAGAGTGCGGATCCGATGTCCGAATGCACTATATATATATATATATATATATATATATATATATATATATATATATATATATATATATATATATATAGCGAGAGAGAGAGAGAGTGAGGGAGAGAGAGAGAGACATGTATGTCTACCTCTATATATATATATATATATATATATATATATATATATATATATATATATATATATATATATATATATATATATCTATATATAAAATACATTTTCCCTAATGTTGAGTGACTGTGCTTCATGATATGTTTGAGAAAACATCACATATGTTTACAGCTGAGATGGCTTAGTGGTAACTTGCTGTGGCTATGGTGTTCAGGGTTCAAGACTTGCAAAGGCTGGTTATTTTGTTGCTGGGCAGAACAAGGGCTGTTGGTTACAGGGCGATTAAGGCACTTTTAAGTAGTTGTAAGCAGGTTTGCGTGGGTTTGCACGGTGGTAAGCAATGCTAACTGCCAGTTAAATATGCTTACAGACAGACGGAAAAATGCTTAATCTGTATAGGCATTGCTTAGCACCACGCAAACATGCTTAATCCTGCTTACTGTTGCTTAAAAGAGCTTATCCCCACTTACCCCTGCACTGATTTCTTTAAAAAAAAGAAAAAAAGGGGTGATAGGAAAGTGGGTGAAAAGGGGGGCACAAAGAGGGAAAGACAATAGTGAAAGTAGCTAGGGATGTGCAGGACAGGTGTAGTGAAGGTCCATAGCTCTCCATTTCTTCTATAGCAACAGCTATGCATGTATACTGAATTTGGAGGTATATTTGCACACTCAGTCCCCTGAGTGAGGGGTAAGGACAACAATAATGGGTTGTGAAGCCAGTTAGACCAGATTATGTGTGTCCAGTGGACACGTGTGTGGAATGGAGAGTTATGTATGTGGCAAAATATTTTTTTTTGGAACAGATTCCCCTTTTTTTTAAGGTGAGAGTGGGATGTTGGGGAAGGACAGTAGGTATATTTGGGCAGGTAGGTTGGGTTGGAAGACAGACAAGACAGCATACAGGGGCAGTATATGACACGTGTGGGGGGTAAACACCTTGGATCGGGAGGGGTGTTTGGAAATCGGAAGCCCATGAGCCCCCAAATGAAAATAGTGGGACTGAGGTCCACACCCATGGACAGTCACCACTGCATCTTCATGGCCTTGAAGGTGGCTGTGCTGAGGGCTGAGCAGGAGGGGCAGGCTGACCCTCTAATTGCACCATGTGACCCTCAAGCTGGAGTACCAGATCTCTAAACTCCCTTTGGAGCTCGCTATGCACCAATCCCTGGACCTGACTTCGGGTAACAGTATCCTGTCTGCTGCAAGCCTCATCCCCTGAGGTGGATCCACCCAAAGGTGGTGCAGGACCAGCAGATGAGAAGGTCCCGGGGTGGGTCCCAGACATGCTGGGGCATGGTGCCATGGCCAGATGAGATGGGAGAGGTGGGTCTGCTGGGACTGGCCTTCCCAAATGTGCTATGGTGTTGCAGTTTTAGAACATATGTGGGTTAGTAATAGTAAACACAATCAAGGATTAGTTATAACAGCATGCATAGTTATTCCCATTAACCCAAAACAACAGATTTGGAACAGTTGCATAGCAAACAGAACACATGCATATATGGAACCACAGTGGCCATTACAACAGCATGCAGGCTACATTGATAGCAACAGGCTACCTATGATAGTATTTCAACATGGAACATTAATGGAAACACATTTCAATATTTACTGAACAATAGGACATATGTCCCAACAGTAGGTTTGGTGTAACCATACCCATTGATTTGTGTGTTTAGATAATTGTTGCAGATATGGTGGGGGGGATGTTAATTAACAACTTGTATATGATTGCACTACTCACAACTTTAACGATCATTGCTCTGATCATTACTCTACAGGTATTATTACAATACCCTATGGCCTTGGTTTGGGCAGTAGTATGTACACAGTGTAACTTCAGCTGTCTTATAGCTAAATTTTACTTCTCTTACCTAGTAGACCTGTGGAGGGAATGTTTGTTAACACTACCTGACTGTTTCTACACATATTCCCAGATTCCTAGTTGTAATTATGCACATACCTCTCAATCTGTTAATGCACAACATCTGGACAAAGCTTGACAACATGGGGGTACAAATAGGGACACATTTTTGAATATTGCTCTTATAAACTTTTAGACAGTTGCTAGAGTAACATAATTAGTTTTAATATACATTTTCTGAAGGATTTGAATTCTGACACTCAAATTTGTCATTATTTGTTGACTACAATACTGAGATCATCCCATTGATTTCCCAAGAAAAAAAAAGAGGAACAGGTCAAAAATATGAGCCAAATATTTGGCATTCTGAGAAAATCTGTACAATTGAGAGGAATGATTATGCACACAACTTACTACCAGGATTTGAACCATGGCTGTGTCTGCTAAAAATATAACAATTTCTGTTTCATCAGAGTGAGCTATTTAGACACCGCTGTCTGTTCCTTTAGTGTTTTCTTTGTAAGTCTCTCTTGGTTGTACAATCTGACCTTGTAATTACAACAGTCTTATACAGACATTCCTAGACATATTTTTATGTTGCACAGTGTGAGAAAAGTGGTTGACACAACATTACTATTCTGATATCAAATGCTGGTGAATGCTACGTCAGGCCATACAATACCAGAGCAAACACTACCAGTCCAGGATTTAAAACTTTATTGCCAGGCAGTTACAGTTTTCTTATCTGAAAGACCTGTGGGGTGAATGTTTGTTAACACTACCTGACTGTTTCTACACATATTCCCAGGTTTCTATTTAATATTATGCACATACCTCTCAGTCTCTTAATGCACACACTCTAGACAAACATTGACAAAACGGGGGTACAAATAGGGACATATTATGAATATTGCTCTTATAAACTTGGAGAGTTGCTAGAGTAACCAGATTTTTTTAATATACATTTTCCGAAGGATTTGAAGTCTGAAAATCAAATGTATGCCATTATTTAGTGACTACAATTCTTGGATCATCCCAGTGAGTTGCCAGGGAGACAGAGGAACAGGCCAAAAATATGAGCCAATTATCTGGACATTCTGCGAAAATCTGTGCAGTTGAGAGGTATGACTATGCATACAGCTCACTACCACTTCCAGGATTCGAACTATGGCTGTGTGTGCTAAAAATACAACAATTTGAGTTTCACCAGAGTGAGCTATTTAGAAACTGCTGTTTGTTCTTTCAGTGTTTTATGTGTAAGTCTCTCTTGGTTATACAATCAGACCTTGTACTTACAACAGTCTTATACAGACATTCCTAGACATATTTTTTATATAGCACAGTGTGGGTAACAGTGATTAACACATTACTATTCAGAGACTGCAACACTAAATGCCATACAATACCAGAGTAAACACAACCAGTCCAGGATTTAGAACTTTATTGCCAGGCAGTTACGGTTTTATTGAAATATCACCTATGTGGGACTATTACTATCATATTGTCTGGTTTATTCAGTACAACCCATATGCAGTTTTTATACTGCCAGGTGACTTTCTACTACTTTATATTTATTTGGTATGGCTACTACAAGCAGGATTGTTACTCACCAGCCTCGCAACACAGCCTTTGCAACCTGCTGGCATGGGCTTCCTGATTCACAGCCCACTCACCTGTAGCTGTAAAGGGAATAGAAAAATATTTAGGCATACCTATCCATCACATACACAGGCTAAACTTTGGTAAACATTTATTGATATGAATACCTACACACTGCTGGGACATCACCCCTCTGTCTTGCTTCTTGGACCCACTCATCCAAGAGCTCCCTCTTCCTCCGCTTCAAGTTGGCATAATCATGCCAGACCTGCTCACTAGTCCGAGGGATACCAGGCGCACCGGTGAGATCATGGGTGAGATGGTCCTAGGCTTCTGCATTATATTGGAAGTCCTGGTACTGGCCCTGCAGCAGTGTCTCATTATCATTATTTACCAGGAGTCCTACCATGGCCTTGGACTCCTGTATGCCCCAACACTGCACCCAGAAGTGCATGCCCTCACCAACACCTGCCATACAGCCTACAGTGGGAAGCTGCAAGTTATGAGCTGTATTCCCTCCTGCAGGGTTTAAATACGGCCAATTTCCAGCCCTTTGCTGTGATTGGATGGTTTTGAATATGCTGAGCTAAGCTAAGCTACAGGCAAACCTGCTTAGCTAAGGTTGGCAGTGCTTAAAGGGCCAAATTCAGCATTGCTTACCAATGGGCAATTCCACTTAGGTGGGCTACTCATTGCTTAGCAGTCATATTTACACAATGCTTACACCTGGTAAGCAGAGTTGTGCAATGCTTAGCATTGCTTATTTTGTATTTTATAGACTATCTTCTGTATGGGATTGATTCATCATTCATTACTTATTATAAATTTGTTTACTGCCCCTGACATCTCCCAATGTGCTTTCATTACATTTATTCATGTGTGACTATACTGTATGAGGCACTTGTGTTTATATGGGGGTTTCACAACTTTATTACACTGACACCTCACATCTGGACCTATTACAGTACTCTGGTTAACAAATATAGGTTATTTCATAGCTAATTATAAAAAAGTTTATGTACTGCTTTCATGTATAAAATGCAAATTGGTTACAGTGGGGATCAAACCAGGAATGGCTGCTTGCAAAGGATACGCTGTAACCACTATACTATTGCAGTACTGATTCAGTATGGATGTCTCTTGCTATTTAACTTCTTGTTCTGTTTAAGCTGGACTAAGTGTAGCTAAGCAATGGGCACACCCATGCAGCTACACTTAAACTTTATCGCATTTATAAAAAAAAAAAATATCTGTTCTGTGTTTTTATTTGTACCCTTCAGAATATCCCTGCTAATGCTGAGTGTGTTATTCTATCAACTTTCTGCTTTGCGGGATGATTGTCCCTTTTGGCTTTGTCCACATTCCTTACTCTGATGGATTGGGAGATGCTCGCTATGTGCTTATGCTACATGTGTTATTCTATCCACTTTTGCCTTGGTAAAGATGATTGTCCCTTATGGCTTTGACCAGATTTCTTACCTTGATGGGTTGGGTGTGTTATGAGCATTCTCACTCATTTTAAATTGCTGAAAGGCGATTCTGAAGTGCAGAGGGTGTGTGTATTGTGAGAGCTCTGCTCTCAGACACACCCCTTGCACTTGTACATGGAACCATGTCCATTTTACAGCACGGCAGCATGCCTTCATACATGTGCATGGCATGCTGCCATGCTGCACAGGAACGGTGCCTGCCATGCAGGAATAACTTATTCCTGCATGGCTGCTTGCTGAATCTGGGGGAATATTTTGTTATTTCTTCTTTCCTTCATTCAACATATTTTCTTTCCTCTTTCACCTTAGTTTCATGTTCTCTTTCACTGGTAACTTATCTCACAAAATTCTCCACAAAAATCCATCTGCTTAATAACAATTTCAAACCTTTTCCGTCTGTGTTTTATTGCATTTTATCATCTTCTTTTCATTCCTTCCATGGGTACATAAAAACAATTCTAAAATCATATCATACCATTCTTTTTCTTCCATCCTGCCCTTTGTTTCTTTTCTTTTCCCTGTTTTTCTATACATACATGTTTATATTTTTCATATAGCATCTTATATATAATTTGTTTTTGTCTTTTTTTACCTTTCTCATTACCCAAAATTCATGGATGCTAAGTTCACCACTGGACTTTTTAAATTCAGTTAAGCTAAAAATCCCAAATAACTCTTTTTCCATTTGAGTGGGATATATGTCTGTCTGTCTGTCTATCTATCTATCTATCTATCTATCTATCTATCTATCTATCTATCCTAAAGATGCTGTCCTAATACATAAATATTGAGCATATGTGTCTTTTTCTGAAATGATAAGTAAAAGCTTTTCCACCAAGCTAACACTTTTTTTGATTTGGTCCAGTATCTCTCTCCATTGACTTACTACTCTCTCATACTCACCAAATGGCACTCCCAAGATATTTACTTCATTCATTATGAAATATATTCCATTTATTTATTTTTTTTATCTCACTGTATCCTTTTACTTCATTTTGTTCTACTGAAGGACAGCTTTTTAAAGCTGTTTGATCCTTATTTCTATCCAGTTATCCATCTCTTGCTTTTGTTATTAGAACTAAATAATCTGAATATGCCATACATATTGGCAACATAAAATTTCCTTCCATCTCACATATTTCTCCCTCATTTCACACATGCATGTCTGTACTTTTGCATACATTAGTAATACTCATAAGTGCATACTCATTGGGCATTTCTGTTTTACTACTCTCTTAGTACTTATTTTTTTACATCCATCCATTCATCATAATTTGCACCCAAGAATTTTTACATTTCTTTATTATAGTAATGTTTTTTCCTATGCTATATGCCTCTAAAATCTATGATATTGCTTCAAGACTCACATTTTCAAATGCTTTAGCTGTGTCACATCCTATCAATCTTAATTCTTCACATTCTTCATTATCATCTCTACTACTTCTTTCACTGTGATTAAGATTTATTTCATCTCCTTTCCTTTCATACCATAAATCCCTTCTCCTACTACCTCATGCAATATTTCTCTACCCTTTTTGTAGTTTTTTTCATAACCATTTTATAGTTTTATAGTCAGTATTCTGTAATGACAAGGGCTTCCAATTCTTTACATCTTTTTTTTATCCTTTTTTCCACATAAATTTTATCAAGCCGCACCATATTTTTTCCTTTATATCTTCCTTCATCCATTCATTTAATATTTAAAAATATATATATCATTTGTCTGTACTGATTTCCTTATAAAACTCATAACTTATATCATCTAATCCTGGTGCTTATTCTTTCTTACCTTCTCTGTTTTTTATTGTTATATTCTTTTCCAAAAAAAAAGTTCTTACTTTTTCAGATACGTTTTCACTTTCTATACTTCTTGCTGATTCATTTCCTCTTTTTCATAAATTTCCTCTACAAAACATTCTATCACCTCTGTTATATCTTCTTGTTTGTGTTTTATCTTTTCCTTTGCCATCTAAGATAGCATGCATCCTTCCTACTCTTATTTTTACTTCTTTACTTAAATAAGGGGAAACCTCCTCTTTCTTTCCCTTCAGAAATTATCTTTGCATACATAACATAATTTTTACTTTTTCTATTAATTTCATATATCTGTTTTTCTATATCCCTTATTTTGTCACTTTTTTTCCTATTGCTTTCTCATAATTCCATAAACTTTCTTTATACTTCGTCTTATTTCTTTTTCTTATTCTTTGTTCCACTTCTAAATATATTTTTATATTTCTGCTTAAGTATTATCCACTACTGTATCCAATTTTTATAAAATAGTCTCTTTGTCATATGATCATTCCACAATATGTCTTTCTGTCTTATCATCCCTTCCCCTTTTTAAACTCTGCAGTTAATCTCTTTATCCCTTTCCATCCTTTATTATTTTGTTGTCCTCTTCTATTCTAGCTCCTACTGCTCTATGGTCTGAAAACTCTGCTATCTGTACCCTCTATTTCTTTCATGTCTTTATAATAATTATATAATCAATTTCAGTCTTAAAAAATCCCATTTTATGTGGCCATTCTCTATTCCCTCCTACTTTGAAATTTCTATGTTTTACTAAATCCTTAATATCTTAAGATCCTGTGTTAATTTGCCTTTTCTTTCCCCAAGTTACAGTTAAAATCTCCTACCATCATCATCACTTGCATAATGAATACGTTTTTATTGCTTCAAACATTTGTTTTCTCTGTCATATTAATTTGTGCATAAATCACTATTAATGTTATACATTCTTGTCTCATTATAATATCACATATCACTACACTTCCTGGTACTACTATTGATACATCTAAAATTCTTATTTGTTTATTTTTTATAAGCATTCCTGTCCCACAGCATGTCTTATGTCCTACCAGCCAACCCCCCCCCCCAATACTGCCTGTATTCTTTTCATTTTTTCTTCATTGTTACAGCTGGTATCTAGTAAGCAAAAAATATATATTGTTTCCTTTTTTATATCATTGTACCACCATCAAACATCTTGCATCAGTTCTAATGCTAGTCACATTTACTGCTAAACTTTCTATAACATCCTTTTCCTTTTTGTGTTTTACTTCCGCATCTTATTTTTCTTTTCCGTCTCCTAACGATCCCACTAATTGATTTTTCACTGTCTTGTTCATCTTCTTCTCCTTCTCCTGTCCAATTTCTCCCTCTTCCTCCTCTTCACTTTCTAAGCTTACAAATTTGCTCTCTTCCTGTGTATTAATAACCTCACTTTGAATTATTTTTTCTCTAAATACATCTTCGTTGTTGTTTCTTCAGTATACCCTCCTCATGCCACTTTCTCTTTCAACATCTTCTGTAATAATATTTTCTACTGTTTGTCTTTCTTCTGAGCTTTCTTCTTCATCTACTCTTTCTAGTATGGGACAGTCAATCTAGAAGTGTCTAAATCTTTCCGTTTTTTTACAAAAAAGGCTTTACTGTTTTTGCTGTATGTCCATTCTCCCCACATTGGCCACTCTTTTGTTTAAGTCTTGTACTAAATGCTTTTCATCCCCACAGAAATAACATGCTTTGGGTTGACCTCAGTATCTAACAAATCCTCTGTTACCATTCACAATTATTGTATTTGAAATAAGATGAATTTTCTCATCCTCAACATCCATCGCAACCCCCAGGCCATACATTTCTTTTATCACATATTTATTAGTTTACCACATAATGAAAGAAAAAAAAGTTTTAACTCATGGTCATCTGTATCTAAAGTACAAAACTGTACATTTATTTTCTTTTTAGTTGTAGTCCCAAGCTCTGAAATAAATAGCCTTTCAATGAAGTTACTGCATTTCGTTTTTTCAGTCTCAGTCATAAATGTTTCTAGCAAGTTAAACCTTTCAAATGACACTTCAATAAAATGTTCAGCTACCAAATGAATTAATGCTCTTATGTATTTAATGTTAAATCCTAGTGGCAAAATAATACTATTTTGATGTCTTACCTGGTTCAAATTGCTATCATGTTTACTTTTTATTCTTACCACTGGTCATCTTCTCTGTGGCTAATGTCAAACTGCAACTGTTTGTCTCCTCTCAGTTCCTTCTTCCATTCTTCATGGCCTGCTGTAACTGCATAATATGACCACAAACAGCTTTGCAGAGGTAAACCATGAAAACTGGAAGTTCCACCAGGCAGGAATAGCTCCAATATTTCCCTTTACCAGTAGGTCTTTGTGTTTTCAATCTGTCAGTTTCTTCTTAGAACAACCCCCCCTTAAAAAAAAAACTGGCTACTCCACCAGCTGCGAATACCTCCATTGTTTTCATTTCTGCAGCGATTGTTTTGTATTTCCAGTCTCTCATTGTCTTCTTCCTGTAACAATCTCTTCACCATGTTATTCCATCTAGCTTTTCCCTCTTCCTTTGCTTATGCTTGGTTCATGAAATTTGTCAGCACTTGTGTCTCCAGTCCATCATTTTCCAGCTCTGCAATGGTTATTTCATCTCTGCCTCCTTTCTTCAGTAAGTTTTTTCCTACTCCTTTCTCCAGCTTTGCTGCACTATCCTCCATGATGGGATTCCTAGAACTGCAGTAGCACCCCTTCCAATGCCATCTAGCAGCTCCAGAGAGTGTTTCACATCCTCTCCTTCAAACAGTAGAGGTCCTTTATTAAATGCCATTTATACAATATGTATACTATTTACATTATATGCATTATTTACAATTACTTCCATCCTTTACATTCATTTTCCATCATTTGGATATTGTTGTATATACATTTCAGTTTCTTTATTTCCATTGCTTTTCTGACTCCCATTCTTTTTCCACAACCCAAATCTATTTTTTTCTCTGCCAATAGCCATTTCCCATTAAATTTTAACTCATTTTGTCTTTTATTACATATACCCCAGGATTCATGAAGCTCGGCGCAAGGCCGGCGTAAGGTCTGCGCCGGTGGTGCAGTGAATAGCCGGCGCAGTAGCGCCATATGCATATTAATGAGAGTGCACCTCAACCACAGACACGTGCGTAGTGTACGTGAGCGAGCCCAAGTAGGATTCGTCCGGAGGTGTGGCTAAGCCGGCATGCGGTGAGCAACCTAATGTGCTGACTGCCACGGTCCGCCCATAATAGTAATGGCAGCAGCCAGGGCCCATGCAGAATGAAACGCACGTAGAGTATGCAACATAGTACCCATCCCAACTAAATGGAGAAGCAAATACAAGCCACGAAGGCATAAGTGTACTCGTCCAAGGAGCAAAGGATACGCATAACACCCCGTTTGTCCCGCAATGCACCATCAGTGGTTATACTCAGAAAAGGTGTACAGCAGCATGTCAGCGCACCGCACCGACATAGGAGTAGCGACTAAGGTCACCACCTGTCCCACTTTGGGAGGGGCAGTCCCTCTATGGGCAGTTGTGTCCCGGAAAAACATATTAAAAATGGCAAATGTGCTAAGATTGTAGGACATAATGATATCCCGTATTTAATGTAATGGTAGCATGAATTGGTTATTTCTGTAACTGAAATACCTAAATGTCACAAGAAACAGAATAAGCAACCAAACTGCCACAACAATAAGCTTTTATTTAGGCAAACAAGTGAAGTTCTATGCTATATAGTGACCGTGTGTATGTGTCGGCCTGTAAAGTCACATGTGAGTCCCGGAAATATCCCATCTTGGCAACTGGAAAAGGTGGCAACCCCAGTAGCGACATGGGCATGGTCACCAGGGTTACCAGCTGTCCCAATGTGCCATGGACAGTCCCTGATTGGACAGGTGTGTCCCTGCAAAAATCGGAAAAATGGAAAATGACGTGAGATCCCCTGGCAAAAATATTCCCGCAATATACATGTAATAGTAGCATAAAACATATAATTTGTATATGAAACACATACATGGCATAAGAAACTGAATAAGGAACCCAAATGCTAACAGAATAAGCGTATAGTATGGCAAACAAGTGAAGTTCTGTCAACTGCACTTGCCGTGGGTATGTGTTGTCCTGCAAAATCCGAAGTTTCCACAAAACATGTCCCACTATGGGCATTGGAAAAGGTGCCAACCATAATGGTCACAAGCAGTAGTGAGAGTACATAGCCGGGTAGCTGTGTTGACATAACAACAGGAAGGAATCAAGATACCTTAAACACAGGCAAACATGTGCATAGCAACATATCCCACACCCAGCAACGTCTCTGTCGCATTCTGGATGGCGTATGTTGAAGTGTAATATCCAGAAGCAGAACCCATGCATTCAGATGTAATATACAATAGCCTCATTGTAGCATGTCAGTCCCACCCATGTACACCTGTGCACCCAAACCTGCTAGCATCCGTGTGCAGCTATACACCCACACACAATGTGCATACCTGAAATGTGGTAAGATGTTTGTGTTAGGCAATGCCACACGGGCAAATACGTACCCCACATGTCACCAACCCACCTCAGGTACAGATATGGAAATGGCTGCATGTGAATGTGTCTGCAGAATGTGTACATCCCGCATGTGGTATGTACCCGTCGAAACCATATATGTTTGCATACGACACGGTGCACATAACTGTACACATGTGGACAAGTCGGGTTGTTGAACCACTGCATCGATGATTAGCTATGCAGAGAAGTCGATCACATATAGCGGAACATGTGCCTACCAAACAGGACGTCCTAACAGGGTGCTACAGGCAAAGAAGGGGAAGGTGGGACATCACATGTGGAGAGTAGCGTTGCCGGACAGCCAAATATACACGGTCAAGGTAAAGGACGGAACAACATGCATATGGCCGGATGGATGTTGTTCGAAAAATATATATAGAAACAGATATGAAGTGCCAGTTTAGACTCGAAATACTATATAAAGCATTGAATTGTACCGTACAATATGGCAGTAGAACTGATCCTGCATGTAATTGGTGAAGCTAAGCTGTAGTGTGATGGAATTCTGGCCCTGGCAGTAACCACTACAGCAGGCTTATGTCTGTCAGCATTAATTATCTGCTGGGTTACAGAACAATAAATGTATGTACATGCATAACATCACCCCTTCCCTGAGGAGGATGGCCTTGTGAGCTCTATCGAAGATAAGAGTACAACTCCTTACCAGAGAGACAAAGCAAGGTATTAAGAAATTAACTGACTACTGTATCGGAACAGTCCAGGGTCCTTGAAACAGCTACAATCACAGAAGGACACTGTAATTGACAAGGTGCCTTGCAAGGCTGTGTTATTCTCATGGGAAAACATTTTAAAAGCACAACTCCAGCACCCACGTATGTATAGACTATTGCGGACCATAGTGATGGAAATGCCCTGTGACCGACCACGTCAGTAAGGTGGGCAAAAGCTGATTGTAAACACTATATAAAGAAATTGCTTACTGTATAGAGTCAGACAAAACTCTCATACTTGGACTGTATATTATTTAGCCTGCCTGTGTACACTACTAAAACGTTGTGAACCCGAGCCTCCTGTGTTATTGACTGTCACTTAGAAAAGCCTACTGATAACTACAGTCTGGTTTTAACAACTTATTTGACATTGTGATCCTTGTAATCCGGAATTCCCTTGGTAAGCTACAGGTCACAGTGCATGGGTGGTTAGACATCTGCGCAGGAGAATTTGCCTAAATGGTTCTTCTTGAATGAAAAGACCTCCGACTGAATTGTTGTGTGTAAAGAGGCTGTCCACTGTCTGATCTGTGGCTGAAAAGCGGAAAACTGGATCCCAAGAAGAAAACGTGCAGCCTTAAACAGGAGGCTCAGGTAAGGAGTGTATGCCTCTTTGTGTCTATTGTAGATCAGGGACCAGACTACATTGTGTTTCTGTTAACAGTCGTGATAGCGGGTCGAAGACCAATCCAAATAGTGTTAAATCTGAACATAGGTCAGGGGAACACACAGCAGAGTAAATAGTCATTGTAGACACTACAGTGGATACAGGGAAGGAGATACCACGTGGTATGAGAGAAGGGTACGTAACATTCGTGTAGAGGATATGGGAGATTAGTGAACAAACACATCATGTGATCCGCGTTTGACGGGTGACGTGAAGTATATGCAATCGCAGAGAGCACATAATGTGAGATATTCTGCAAAATGGGGTAATAAATATGACATTGATGGTATATTAGACAAAATATCGTTACTGAAACATTGTAATCCCTGAAAATGTGATGCACATGTTCTAGGGTAAACACCTGTCCCACCCTGTGAGGGACAGTCCCTCTTTGGCCAGTTGTGTCCTGCAAACAAACCGAACAAATGGTAAATGTCCTGATATCCCAGGACAAAGATTTCCCAGATATCTTTTCAAATGGGAGCATAAAACAGTAGTTTTGTATCTGGAACAACAAAATATCATAATAAACAGAATAAGCAACTGAAATGCTACAACAATTGGTAGCTCTCCTGGCAAAAAGTGAAATCCTGTCCTATGTACTGGCCGTGGGTATGCTTTTTCCTGACCAATTACACGTTCCGAACACTAATGTCCCACATTGTGCATTTGAAACGGTGGCAGCCCTAAGATGTGCAGGTGACAAAACAGCGACAATTGGGTATCCGTCATGCACATAGGTGGATTGAGGTAGTGAACCGAAGGGAACAGAACACTACAAATGCGAAAGCATCATACGTACACAGAGAAGATCATAATACAGTAGTAGCGACAGCCCCCCCCCCACCCCCTACCACCTCCGATACCACATCCAGGATATGAAGCGGGAGGGCAGGCTAGTCCACACACGTTATCCTGTGGCAACAGAGGTATCACAACAACCAAATGTAACAGAAGCTATTGAAACCACATCCCGAACTCGTAACATACCTAGGGACACCCGAGTAAGAAGACAGTCACTAGAACAGAGTGAGGATATCTGTCAATTAATTGAAGTACCAAACCCTCATGCAGGACAGGAAGGGCAGGACCCAACCCCCGTAGTGTATAGACCGTGGACACCAGATGATATCTGTAAAGTCACAGAGGGAATTCCCCATCTACAAAGTAATCGCTATTCACCATGCAATACCCCTGTATCTCCTGATCGGAAAACAAAGGGGGAATGGCGGATGGTACAGGATTTACAAGCTGTAAATCATGTAATAATACCTAGGGTACCGATGGTGCCAGACCCACACACAATATTGAATGCTATGAACACGCCACAGAAGTATCTTACCGTGGTACATATAAGCTATGCTTCCTTTGCAATACCTATACATCCAGATAGTCCGTATTGCTTTGCATTTACATTCAGGGTAACAGATACAGCCATACCCGGCTATCGCAGGGATACTGTGAAAGTACAACGATATTCCCACAGGAGATGGCTAGCTACATTCCGGTGTTTACTCCACCCGGGGCCAGTGAAGTTCTACTTTATGTGGATGATATTCTGCTTGCAGCCCCCACCCAGCAGCAATGTATGGAAGATACAATAGCATTATTGAGATATACAGCAGAACAGGGACATAAAGTAAGCAAGCATAAATTGCAACTACAGAGAATACAGGTCAAGTACCTGGGATATGTGGTATCCAAGTAGGGTAGAACATTACATGACGATAGGAAGGTAGCAATTTCACAAGCACCGAAGCCAACTACCAAGAAGGGAATGAAGTCCTTTCTGGGCCGACTAACATTTGTCAAATCTGGTTACCAAACAATGCTTTTGAATCCGCTGTATTGTCTGCCTTAATCTTTAATACACCTATGGCAGCACAACACATACTACACTGGATTACAGTAGCAGAAACAACTTTCTGCAGACTAAAACGATTGATAGCTTCAACATCTGTATTAGGTCTCCCGAATAATCATAACACATGTTGTCAGACCGTAGATTGTAAGCGGAGATATATGACGTCAGTCTTGATGCAACAGCATGGAAGTAAGCAATGCTCCATAGCTTACTACTCAGTACAGTTGGACACTGTGGCATGGTCAGTGCCACATTGTGTACAGGCAGTTGTTGTAGCACCCGTGGCAGTACAGGCCCCGGCCTTAATGTTATTATACCACCCTCTCACTGTGAGAATGTCTCATGCAGTCGCGATCATTCTGCTGCAAGAGAAGATAGCTTTCCTGACCCGTGCTAGACATTTGTCTTGTTTGACCATACCACTGAGTCAACCTCATATGGTGATTGAACGTTGTACAACATTAAACCTATCAACATCACGTCCGACACCTGTGTATGGCACACCACACAGTTGCCTATACGAAATGGATGAAATAAATACACACAGACATGATATCACTGATATACCCTTAGATGATGCAGAGGTGACAGTTAATGTGTACGGATCATGTAGATGGAGTCCTACAGGAACGAATCAAGTAGGTTATGCAGTAGTTATTGATAATGAGACTGTAGACGCCCAACCCCTGCAGCATAATGTGTCTGCTCAAGCAGCAGAATAGATAGCCTTAACACGTGCTTGTACTGTAGCGAAAAACTGATGTGTGGACATTTATCCCGATAGTCAGTATGTTGTCTGTACAGTGCATGTTTATGAGCAGCAGTGGAAGAATAGGGGAATGATAACATCCACCGGTAAACCGATTAATCATGCGCAATTGATCTTGAATGCATAACATTCCATTCAGTTACCCACGAAAGTAGCTAATTGTAAATGTGCAGGTCATAGAAAGCAACAGGATTACAGTAGGAAAGGTAAGGCATAAGCCCATGCAGCTGCAAAACAAGCAGCCTCACAGTTGGAAAGTGTTTGTTTGAATGAGGAATGACAATCCTCAGACATTCTAGATGTAGAAATGTTACAAACAATGCAAACGTCAACTACGAAAGCAGAAAAGCCGACGTGGGTATGATGAGGAGCAATCCTTGAAGACGGACTGCACATATCCACAGTGAGAAAGCCAATATTAACGTCTAATGTAGTCAGATATGCGGCTTTGTGGAGCCATGGGTACAGCCATGTCTCAACAGGGGGGATGGTACATTTGGTTAACAGAATACCCCTAACATACGGAATTAGGAACCACATACAAACATCATGAGCAGCGTGTCACATTTGCAGTAGATATCATGCACAGGGAGCATTTAAACCGAAGGGAGTGAGTTTACCTACACCACCATAACCGTTCCGTACTATTTGTATGGAGTTCATACATCTGAATAAATGTGAAGGGAAGAAATACTGTTTAGTGATTACACATATATATAATCAAAATGGGTAGAAGCAGTCCCAACCATGAATCCGGATGCAGCAGCAGTGGCAAAGGTGCCAGTAAAATAAAGTATCCCGAGATCTGGCATACTGTAAAGAAGCTACAGTGACAATAGAACACATTTAGTGAACCAGACAATCACGCAACCTGGGGGATTATGTTGTATTTCCAAGAATGTAAATTGCATGTACAACCCACAGTCAGCATGACTGCTGGCGCGGTACAATGGGATCCCGAGAAATAAGTAGAGGAGGTCGGTGGGTGACACCCAGACGAGTTACATTTGCAGTCTACCTCTAGCATTGCTGAGCATGACAACAGTTCCAAATGTAAAGTGTTGCACCCACTTCGAAGTAGTATGTGGAATGGCATATCATGTGCCAGAGTGGAAAGCTGTCATGCCTGCAGAGCTGGAGGTCGATGGCTCATTAGCAGGTGACATGAGAGGATTGTTAACCAATAACACTGTTTTGCAGTTAAAGTATTTTACAGATAGAGAGCAAGTGAAGCCGGACGCATAGCTGACACCAGTATCCTGTGTGTATGTCACTGTTATCCAAACAAGATAATTGGCAAGTGGAAAGTGTGAAGGTCTGTACCAGGTACTGTTGGCAACGCCTACTGCAGTAAAGTATGCTGAGAGGTCGTCCTGGGTTCACCTCACAGTTTTCAAACCGGTAAAGGATATCAAGTCTGATCAACATCTTGTAGCTGATATACCATAGAGCCTGAATCACCCGGGCCAGACTGTATAACAATACAAAGCAACCCCAAAGACATTTGGTTTACTGTCATAATGATTATACACCTATTAACCATGTTTGTGTTTACTTTACATTTGCTGGGACCTTACCTGCATATAACTACACGGATACAAATAGTGATACGTGATGAACTGGCCACAGAGTGCCTTCCACACTTCAACAAATACCTAGGCATGACGTGTGTGCATGTACACACTATGAACATTTTAAATTGCTGTGTTTGTACTGCCATACCTACAACATATGGAGGACTTCCGATGTATGGTGTCCCCTTGGGGATAGATTGAGACTTGTGAATATTTACACTTTGATACAGGTTCTGTGAGATCACAGGACAAAGTGGCACTGTACTTACCTGTTACACAAAAAGTAATTGTATGTTGTTATAAACATGATACAGTTCAAGTTGGTGGGAGTATTTTTAACATAACTGTGTCTTACAAATGTCATATAACAGCCAAAGATCACAGTCCTACTTGTAGCACCATTCATTATTTGTATTGAAGCTTCATGAGAACAACGTGGAAGGATGTGCAGAAACATCCTGAATTGTATAAACAGTCCTCTGTTATAGACAGGAAGATGTTACATGCAGAGGTAACCCGCATCAGTAGTAAAGTAGAATATTGTTATGTTGTTTGTGGGAAAAAAGCATATCAATGGTTACCTGAGAATTGGTCCGGCAGTTGTTATTTGGGTTATCTGGGTCCAGTCACATGACATACTGCACAATTGCCTCTGGGTACAAACGAACTATAACACACATAGCTCGAAGAACTGGGAACACAGTCGAGAAACCTACTAATCCAGTGGGTGAAATGGAAGCTGTTCTGACATTCCAGTTTTCTGCAAGAGATAAAGGAATATCGATTCATATGGACTTGAGTGACAGCGTCATAACCTGGGCTGGAACACTCCCAGCTTGTGGAGTAGTGAAATCAATCAGGGAACAGAGGAAGTTGTCAAAACCTGTCGGAGGAATGATGAATGTTACTTTCCGCTCTTGAACTTGTGACTGATGAACTGGATGCAATGGGAACTGTTGTGTCACAAAATGTAATAGAGCACGACTGCACCCTGCCTGCGAGAATTGGTACGTGCGCACTCATTAAAGAAGATCGCTGTGTCCAAGTACCACATAAAAAGACCAGAATCAACGCCCACCTAGAGGTAATACAGCAGGTGTCATCCATGGCGGAACCAGGCCCAGACCCACTGACGAACCATTTCCACAAACCATTTGGTGGATGGGGTTCAGTCATACTGAATATCATGATTGCCATTTGTGTTGTTCTGCTCATATTGGGAGCATGTGTCTGTTGCGGGATACTTTGCATGTAAGTATTAGTCAGGGACTCTGTCGACGTATCTGTACCCGAGACTATGTATCAAGACCTGTACTGGTATTTGTCAATACAAAATGCAATCCTTCTTGAAATGTACAACAAATTTCTTGCCTAGTTAAACGTTCCAGAGAGGAAGAGGCTAGGGAATGAAATAATGTGGTATATGTTTCTGGATAGAATAGAAGCAATCAAAGGAGGGAGAATGTTAGCAAAATACATATTTAAACATATATATGACGTGCAACTTTAGAAGCAATAAGTGTATAATGCATATTATTCTATCTTACAATATGGCAGTAGAGCTTATCATGCATGTAATTGCCTGTAGTGTTGCTGCAGTGTGATTGAACCCTGACCCTGGCAGTAACCAGTGCAGCAGGTCTATGTCATTTAGCATTAGTCATCTGCTCGGTTAGAAAATAATAAATGTATGTACAGGTATATCTGTCATCCTTCCACTGAGGAGGATAGTCTTGTGAGCTCTATGTAACACAGAGTACAGCTGCTCACCAGAGGGACAAAGGAACCTAGTAGGAAATGGAGTGACGACCGGATCTGAACAGTGTTGGAACCGTGATAGAGCAGAATTTACCGAAGTACATTCTAATTGACTATGTGGCTCGCAAGGTTTTGCTATCCTCATGGGAAAACATTTAATAAGCATTACCTTAGCACTGTTGTAGGAATACAACATTGTGGACTATAGTGATTTCAATGCCCTGTGACTGACCACATCATTAATGTGTGCAAAAGATGATAGTATACACAATGCTCATACAGCTGTAACATGTATAGAGTAAAACAAATGTCTAAACTTGTACTGCATAGTTCTTTGCCTCCTGCTGCACAGTAGTAAAACGTTATTAATCTCAGCTTCCTGTGTTATTGACTGTCATTTTGAAAAGATGAATGAGTGTTACAGTTTGATTTAAACAAAGTAATTGACAGATGTGTATGTTCTAGCATGGGAATAGGTCAAGCCAACCATCACAATGTCCATGTGTACCACATACAAACAGCCAGTAACACGCAGTAGTAGTGCATGAAGGCATACACGACTGTGGGAATAGTACAGGACATATGGCACATGCCAAGTGCAGATGCATGACACAAACCCCAGGATGGGTGTCCCTGCAAAGAGGAACGTGCCAACCACACCTCCCACAGATGTACCGGCAATAAAAACACATGGCAAACACACAGAAACACTACCGTCCAACACATGACTGCAACGGAGCCTGGTCAGACACCAACATGAAGCATGCACAAAAAGATCATCTCTACTTGACTCCAAGTAGACTTTTCTCTATCTGTTAAACCTAGCACTTGCTCCTACAGTACTTATTACCTTGATACGGCACTCTTATAGATAGCACCCCAAAAAGGCAAACAACCATTTCTCGGTAACCCACGTCCCCCGGAATCTCTTTTAAAGTTCTTTTGTCTAGTCCTTCTAGCATGTGGAGGGATCAGTTGCTAGTGTCCTCTCCTGCTCAGCCGGTGAACCTGGGAATATTGAGGCAATGTTACAATTGCCTCATGTACACAGACAACCCTCTCCTCCTCCCACAAAACAGAAATACATGCGAGAGATGCAACTATACGGCCAAACTGGAGGCTGAGCTCTCTCAACACAGGACTGGCAAGACCAGTCAGGAGGAGAAGGTTACCACACACACTATAGACCCAGTCTCACATAGTACCATCACAACCTCAAATCATACACATAAACACACAAAGACATACTCGGCGGCTCTGATCAAAAATCTACCGAAACAGCAGAGGCCACCAAAGCACACACCCAAACAACCACAACATCAGAACACAACACCTGCAACACATAGACCTCACAGTCAGAGTGTCAAACAGTCACAGCCCTTAAGGCCAAACACAATGCCAGACACACTAGTCATTGGTGACTCCATAGTCAGACACACTGACGTCCTGCTCACCAGACTGAGTAAGGAGAAGGTCACAGTAAGCTGCCTGTCGGGTGCTAGAATCCGCCACATAACGCAAGCACTCAGGTCTCTCAACAGCAGGTACAAATATGACTCAGTCATTGTCCACGCTGGTGTAAACGACCTGAGACGTACCTCCTTGGACTACATGAAAAGACACATTGAGGAGCTCTCTGATTATGTAGGCCAGGCAGGTATGACCCTGACCTTGAGCAGTATCCTACCTTCACCAAGAATTATTCCACAATACAGAGATGAGATGATCAGCTTTAACAATTGGCTTAAACTCTGGTGTCATTCAAAGGGGATCCAATGTCTGTCTGCCTGGGATGACATGCTGGACAAGCCACGCTGCTTTGCAAGGGATGGCTTGCACCTGTCACCCCTGGGATTCTTGATATTGGCAAAGGCTCTTGCCACCCCCATAGTGCCTTGTTTAGGCAAGGCTCAAATTCTAAACCTACCACCCTAGAACAGAAAAAAGGAAAAAAACTAAGGGTAATGCTGCTCAATGCCAGAAGTCTACATCTCAAAATGCACGCACTCGAGGCCCTTCTCAGTATGGAGAACATCGATGTCTGTGCAGTGACAGCAAATTGGTTCAAGGCTCCTGACAGCACCCCAGCACTATCAGGTTTTACCACTTATCATGCGTTCCGGCCCCAAAATCCGGACAATACCAAGAAAGGAGGGGGGGTATCCATATTCATCAAGGACACCCACACCTCAAGACTGGTGGCAACGCACGATGCATCGGAGACCATCCAGGTGCAATTAACCATAGGCAAGACTGCTCTGCAAATTGTAGCATGTTACAGGCCACCCTCACAAACTCAGGAACCTCACATGGCCTTCCTGAAAACACTAGAGGGGATAAATGTATCACCAAACACCATCATACTAGGTGACTTCAATTACCCTAATATAGACTGGGAACACTACTCAAGCCCAAACACCCTAGCCCAAAAGTTCCTGGAATTCATAAACTCAAATGCCATGGAGCAACTAGTCATCATCCCCACAAGAGGAGAAAACATACTTGATCTCATCATCACGAACATGGGAGCACAATGTTCAACACCGGAAGTATACCCCTCACTGGTGAGATCAGATCACAAACTAATCTCGCCGGAGGCTCTCATCCCACCCCCACCTGAAATAAAAAAGACCACAGTAAAGAACTTCTCGAAAGCCGACTTCACACTTCTAAAGACTAGTGTGGTCTCCTTTAAGGCCCCCGAGCTGGCGGAAAACAGTACTCAAGCCGCTGAATCACTTACAAATGCCTTCCACCAGCACCTGCAGGACTGCATGGATAAGGCAATCCCAAGCAAAACAAAGACTCTTTGTACCAAAGGCAAGCGTCCAGTCTGGTGGACCCCAGCCATAAACAAACTCCACAACAAAAGGAGGAAGCTACTACAAGATAGAGCAAAGTCCTTAAAAGGTAAGACACCCTTGATCACTATAGGTAAAAAACTAAGAGCTCTCATAAAATCATCCAAAGCAAATTTTGAGAGAAAAATAGCTAAAGACTCAAAAGACAATCATAAGGCCTTCTTTAGCTATGTTAGAAACCTGGGAGGAAACTCCCAGATATGCTCAGAACTAGTTCAAAATGATGTGAAGATTAATGATCCTACAGACATTGCCAACATACTGGCTGACAGGTTGAGTGCAAACTTCTCCCCCAAAAGGAGAGATATCTATACCAAGCGATTGCAGCCCCCCAAACATCTCCAGCGCCCAAGTGAGAACTGCTCTCTCCAAAGCAAAAAACACAGCATCCATGGGACCTGATGGTGTCCCTGGCTGTGTGGTCCACAAACTCAACGAGGAATTAAACCCACAGCTAGGACAGCTGTTTAATCATAGTCTTACCTCTGGATACGTACCCAGGGAGTGGTGCACTGCAACTGTGGTCCCACTTCACAAAGGCGGTGCCTCCACTGACCCTGGAAATTACCGGCCCATTAGCTTGACAAGCCTTATCTGCAAAGTCATGGAGAGGATCATAATGGACCTCATAAATAAAGACATAGGGAATTTGCAGACTTTGGATCCATCCCAGTTTGGCTTTATCAAAGGCAGACCATGCCTTCTAAACTTGGTTGACTTTTTCGAAACAGTCACCAAAGCCATTGATGAGGGAAAGTCAGTCCATACAGCCTACCTCGATCTGGCGAAGGCCTTCGATACAATACCCCACTCGGGTATCATTGAATAACTCATCAGCTGAAATGTTAACCCATACATCACAAGATGGGTTGCAAACTGGCTGAGTGACAGAACCCACAGGGTCAGAGTTGCTGGTGCCATGTCAGACTCAAAGCCTGTCACAACTGGTGTACCACAGGGCTCAGTCCTGGGCCCACTCTTGTTTGACATCTACCTGTCCGAAGTACAAGCAAACACAGGAGGGTTATGGCTGACAAAGTTTGCAGATGACTGCAAACTGGGCGCCATAGTAGAAAACACATCTGACACAGATATCCTTCAGAAGGGTCTCACAGAAACGGATAACTGGTGCCAGAGCCATGGCCTAAAGTTAAATGCCAAAAAATGCATAGTCATACCCTTCGGGAAAAACAAGGTTACTCCTAGCTACCAAATAGGTGGCAATCCACTGAGCACAGAAGAAGTTATCAGGGACCTGGGGACCCAGGTTGATAGTACTCTGTCATTCGACACCCATGTAGCTAAAGTAGTTAGGAAGACCTTCTACATTGCCCACCTTATCATGAAGGGATTCTCATCTAGATCAAGGGAGGTCATAGTCTCCCTATACTCATCACTCATCAGACCAATGATTGAGTACAATGCCCCATTTGGAATGTATCTGACCCAACACTTGCAGCAGCTGGAGAGGCCACAAACGTTCCTCACCAAAAGGATAAAGGGTCTAAAACATCTGTCCTATGCTGCCCGATTGAAAGAACTCTAGCTCTATTCAGTCGCTTACCGCTTGCTCAGAGGTGACCTTTGCCTAACATACAAGGCCATGTCAAACCCAGATTTGATGAATATGCTTCACCTCAAAGAATCTAGATCCGTCAGAGCCACAAGGGCGGGAGACTTAAACCTCGACACGGCTATTAATAGGACATGCTAGAGGGATAGATTCATCACCCAAAGACTCCCTATGCTGTGGAATAAAATCCCGGTATATGTGAGGCAGAGCACCTCGCTGGCCTTGTTCAAGAGAAATCTTGACCAATGGATGGGAGATCGCAGATATACCCCAGGGATTACCTCAGTGTCACTGCTCGACAGAGGCACAGCAAAATAATGGGTATAGTTCCCCATACTAAAGGGGTGGCGTAAGCCACTGAACTATGGGCTAGGCTTGTACATGCCCTCGGGCAGATAGCCTAGTATGAACCTATGAACCTATGAACCTATGAACATACAGGGACTTGTGTAATGTTTGCCTTAACACCCCCCCATAGGCCAAAGAAGAATAGAATGGACATATGCATGTAATGTTGTGAAGGATGTGTGGTAGTCCTCAGTATCACAGTGTTAGGGACACAGATACACTGTCATCAACTGTGACGTATGTGCACTGTACACAGCATACCTGCATGTAATACAGAGGATAATCATGTGCCACAGAAATATACACTGGAGAAAGTGTATAGGGGATAGACAAGTGTAAATGTGACAAACTATGAATATAGGTTCATACGTCCATAGGTACAGGGTAGGCCATCGTCCCAGGTTCAGCCATAACACTACACCATAGTTAGGATGACTTTGCCAACCTTCTGTGCTTCAGATAAAATACTCATGATATTGCTGTACCTCCGTCAAGCAGTGATAATGATGTAATCCCTGGCCTATACCTGCAATTCTCCATCCAATGGACAACATACCCGTGAACAAGGCTGGGAAGGATCTCTGTCTCACATGTACTGTGATGTAGATCCACAGCATTGTGAGTGTCTGGGTGATATATGTGTCACTCAAACACATCCCATTAATGACCATGACAAGGTTCATGTCACCTGCCCTAGTGGTTCTGAGGGATGCAGATACAGTAGGTGAAGCATACACATGACATATGGGTTGACATGGCCTCGTATGTCAGGCACAGGTCAACACTAAACAGCAGGTATGTGACTTAATGGGGAAGGGGTCCTACAAGTGGGGCAGCATTACACAAAATGATGTCATCCTGCATCTGTACGACAATTAACCTATGAGGGCTTCCCAGCTGCTGTAGGTGTATGGTCAGATACAGTCTGAATGGGGCAATGTAGTAAATCATAGGTGTAACACATAATGGGTACAAGGAGACAATGACCTAGCCTGATGTAGATGTGAATCCCTGCACAGACAGGTTGGCAATGTAGAAGTCCCACAGAACCACGATAGCAACGTGTGTGTTGAATGAATGGTGACCGACAAACTCTGTACCCTGATCCCTGGTAATCACCCCTGTGCTGAGTGGACAGCCACCTATATGCTGGACAGGGGTGACCTAGTACTTCTCCACAGGTATGATGTTGCATTACTTAGCATTTAGCTGTGGGACATGTCCCTGACAGCAGATATGCATATCTGTGAGGCCCCTTCGAAGGATATCTGTGTCAGATGTCCGTCCCACTATGGCACCTGTTTTGCAGTCATCTACAAACAATGTTGCCCATAACACCCCTGTGTGTGCCTGTACCGTGGAAATGTAGATGTATGACAGGAGTGGACCCACGTAAGGGCCCCATGGGACACCACGTGCGACAGGCAGTAGGTCTGACATGCTGCCAGCAACTATGACCGTGTGGGTTGTGTCACATAGACAGTTTACAACACATTCTGTGATGTACGTGTTCAGATCCCAGCCAATGGGTTTATCAATGATACCTGAGGGGGGTAATGTGATGAAGGCCTTTGCCAGGTCGAGGTAGGCTGTATGGACTGCAACACCCCCATCAATAGCCTCGGTGACTGTCCCGAAAATGTCAACCATGCTTTAAAGGCATGAACCAACCCTGAACAACACAAACCGTGTTGGATGCAAAGTATGTATGTCCCCTATGCATTCATGTACGAGCCGCAGTATGATCCCTCCCCATGTCTTTGCAGATAGGTCTCCTCATGGTAATGGGACAGTAATAACCAGGCTCAGTGGAGGCATTGGCCCTGTGACGTGGGACTACAGTCGCCATGCGACACAACCTGGGTACCTTACCTGAGGTGAGGCTACAAAGAAATAGCTGTGCTAACTGTGGGTCTAATTCCTCAATGAGATAGTGGGGTACACAGTGGGGTCACCAGCTGGTCTCATGGATGCTATGTCCACTACCCTGGAGAGAGCATGTCCCACCTGTGTGTCACAGAACATTTGGTGACCACAAACCGCTGGTACAGACATCTCCTCATGTGTGGGGGAGGGTGTGGAGATGTCCTCACTGGACTTGTCAGCCTGTATGTTGGCAATGTGTGTATGTTGAGTAAACTCCACCTCTTTGTGAACCCAGTGAGAGCATATGTGGGAGTGACCTCACAGGTGTTGAGCATAGCAACTGAAGGTGGTATGATTGTCAGCCAGGTCCATGTAGGTATATCTGTGGAATGTGCCCTGGACCATGGCATGACAGTGTGTAACTCTACACATAAGATGACCAAGGGTGTCATACCTCACAAGGTGTCTGCTCCACCTTGTAGTAGCCACCTCCTTGTGTTGTACATCCTGTGTATGGCTGGGGTACACCACACTGGATGCTTGGCATTGGTACAATGAACCACAGTTGGGTAAGTGAATGCCTGGTTCATGCAGTCCTGTAGGTACTGGTAGATGGCAAATGTGATTGATGCAGTGGCTGCAGTACTGTCGACCACTGGCTCAGGGTCCTTAAAGGAGACCACAGTAGTGTGCAGAATTGTGTAGTCTGCCTCTGAGCAAGCAATGTGTATAGTAACTGGCAACACTCACAGCAACGGATGCCAATAGCAGAAGCCAATGTCCAAATAACATAGATTAACGTCTGCATGACAATATGTCTTATCATACATGTATTGACACGTGTCTGCTAATTACAATTGCAAATGGCCGGTAAGACTGGCCTAAAGTTCCCATGATTTACACAGTCTGGATGTGTTGTTCCGATAATAAAGTGGCAATACCTCCCAATCGTGACCTCTGGGTATTAAAGTGGTTGTTAACCTGCAACATTGGATGTACACCATTGGGTTCTGGTGTCGGAAAACATGGTTCCTGTAGCACTACACAGTATGGGTAGTCAAGCAGACATCCGCGATTGTTGAACACACAGCATCAGTGAAACCCACTGCTGACAAGGACACAGTCCGACAAGCTCTACACTTTACATATGCACAGTGGTGTCCATTGTAGGACCCAAAAATTGTCTAAAGACAGGAATGATGCCTTATTTCAACACATAAGTGAACTCATTGTCGTCACAGGTACACATATGCACCGCAAGCGTGTTTAATGTTGATGATAGCTGTCCATGAAATGCAGCACAGATGCACAGAAATACCCAGGGTACCGGGTCCATAGAACTGCGTCCACATCACAGTTCCGCACACATGAAGGATGTGTAATGGGTACTGTCGATTGTTGCAGTCAAGGGATTCTGGGTATGTAGACTCTGGGCTCGGTGTTGTTTCGCAGGCAATCCTTTGTCCCGCCCCGTGGGAGGGATGTGTGCGTAGCACCTGCCTTACTCTCCGCTAATAATGCAAACCATCCACCGGAGAATGCTAAATGCAGGTGTGAAATGTGTACAGCCCTATACTAGTGTCCAGTAGGCAATTGTCATGGATGGACAACCGTATGGCCAAGATGGCACCCACAACTGCAAACCGGGAAATTACACAGCCGGTAAGGCATAACACAGGAAATACACATAGGGACTACAGTTGACATTCCACATACAAAGTCGGACCCCGGTGCCAACACCGGCGTACATAGCACTCAATCTGCCAGCAACAGAATGAGGAGCACCCGCTACCATACAGCGGAACAGATGTGCGACCTGTGGAACACATACCAATGGCACACCCACAACGTCAAGTAGGATATGTAAACTATGGCATTCCCACCTATGAAGACAACATGGTTAAATGAATACATAGGTGATCAACATGTTCCGGTGGTGTTATATTGAAAATACAGTGACGGATATGTCCCATTGGGATGTCTGAGGTTTATATGAAGCAGTTGCTAACCAGCATGTTTGGATGTATGACATTTGTTCACAGTACTAAATCACCTGGTTATGTAGCACCATGTAGAATGGGTAGTCAAACAGACATCCGCGATTGGGGAACATACACCAGCAGTGAAAAGCACTGGCCAGGTGGACACAGTCCGGCAACATCTAACCTGACATATGCACATCGGTGTCCATTGTAGTACCCAAAAATTCCATTCATTGAATGCCTGCTAGCTTCCTGCATTACTCACGTGAACTCATTGCCGTCACCAAGTCACAGGTACACATATGCACCGCAAGCGTGTTCAATGTTGATGATAGCTGTCCATGAAATGCAGCACACATGCACAGAAATACCCAGGGTACCGGGTCCATAGAACTGCGTCCACATCACAGTCCCGCACACATGAAGGATGTGTAATGGGTACTGTCGACTGTTGCAGTCAAGGGAGTCTGGGTATGTAGAATCTGGCCTCGGTGTTGTTTCGCAGGCAATCCTTTGTCCCGCCTGGGAGGGATGTGCGTAGCACCTGCCTTACTCTCCGCTAATAATGCAAACCATCTACCGGAGAATGCTAAATGCAGGTGTGAAATGTGTACAGCCCTATACCAGTGTCCAGTAGGCAATTCACATGGATGGACAAGCGTATGACCAAAACGGCACCCATAACTGCAAACCCGGTGGAATTACACTGCCGCAGTAAGGCATTACACAAGTAATACACATAGGGACTACACTTGACATTCCACATAGAAAAGACACAGACAACCAGCTGAGGAAGTCCAAAGCAAAGACGAGGTACTGTAGACACCATCAGCGACCACTCAGAGCCCACCAGGAATTAAATGCAGTCACCATAGTTTATTGAAGCTCTTGTCGTCTGCTTCATAAGCAGACTTATTCAGAATACATACAATGCAGTCCAACCTACTACATTTAAAACCCTTAATTGGTCAGTAAATTAGATGTGCTAAGTATTAATTAAATGCCTTAAAGGCAAACAAGCAAACAAACTTTACTTGGGTTACAGATTCCACACAGTGAGTACATCAGACATTGCTTCGAAAGGTACATTCTTCATAGAAAATAGAAATATATGTATATATATGAAAGAAGAACCAACATAATGTTTTCCAAATGTCTGACTGTTTAAGCTACATATATATGTTCTACTGATTGTGCCAATATATTAAAAGAACTACAGACACCTAGTAATATAAATGAACCATAATATATACAGATAAACCGTATGATTATGACTAATGTAAAATAGACCAACGAAATGTAAAGATTCACAATGTGGTAAAGTAAATATTCATTTAGAAGGTTAGTTAAATAAATCAATTCAGACATCCTTGTCAAAATACTAACACAAGGCCAGCGAGGTGCTTGGCCTCACATGTACTGGGATGTTGTTCCACAGCATAGTGAGTGTCTGGGTGATGAATCTGTCCCACCAGCACGTTCTATTAATGACAGTGTCAAGGTGTACATCACCTGCCCTTGTGGTTCTGAGGGATATAAATTGTTTAGGTGAAGCATAGTCATCAGATCTGGGTTCGACATGGCCTTGTATGCCAGGCACAGGCCACCTCTGGGCAAGTGGTATGCGACTGTATACAGCTGGAATTCTTTCAGTGGGTCAGCATAACACATATTCCTGAGACCCTGCATCTGTTTGTCGATGAACTGTTGGGGCCTTTCCAGCTGCTGCAGGTGTCGGGTCAGATACATTCTGAACGGGGCATTGTACCCAATCATAGGTCTAATGAGTGATGAGTACAAGGGGACAATGACCTCCCCTGATCTAGATGTGAATCCCTTCATTATGATGTGTGCAATGTTGAAGGTCTACCTAACTATGTTAGCAACGTGTGTGTCGAACAAACGGTTATCAACAACCCGGCTCCCCAGATCCCTGGTAACTCCCTCTGTGCTCAGTGGATTGCCACCTATATGTTAGCTAGGGGTAACTTTCTTCTTACCGAAGGGTATGACTATGCATTTCCTGGCATTTAGCTGTAGGCCATGTCTCTGGCACCACTTATCCACATCTGTGAGGCCCTCCTGAAGGATATCTGTGTCAGATGTGTGTCCGACTATGGCACCCAGTTTGCAGTCATCTGCAAACATTGTCAGCCATAACCCCCCTGTGTTTGCTTGTACTTTGGAAATGTAGATGCTGAAAAATAGTGGACCCAGGACTGAGACCCATGGGACACCACCTGTGACTGGCTGTGAGTATGACATGGCGCCAGCAACTATGACCGTGTGGGTTCTGTGACTTAGCCAGTTTGCAACCCATATGGCGATGTATGGATTTACGTTCGAGATGATGGGTTTATCAATGATACCCGAGGGGGTATTGTGTCGAAGGCCTTTGCCAGGTTGAGGTAGGCTGTATGGACTGCTTTACCCTCATCAATGGCCTTGGTGACTGATCCTACAAAGTCACACACGTGTAAAAGGCATGATCTGACTTTGACCAAGCCAAACTGGGTTGGATCCAAAGTATGCAAGTCCCCTATGTCTTTATCTATGAGTTCCATTATGATCCTTCTCCATGGCTTTGCAGATAAGGCTTGTCAAGCTAATGGGATGGTAATAACCAGGGTCAGTGGAGGCACCATCCTTGTGAAGTGTGACTACAGTCACCTTGTGCTACTACTAGGGTACGTATCCTGAGGTGAGGCTAAGATTAAACAGCTGTCCTAAGTGTGGGTTTCATTCCCCATAGAGTTCATGGAGTACACAGCTGGGACACCAGCAGGTCCCATGGATGCTGTGTTTACTGCCTTGGAGACAGCATTTCCCACCTGTGTGTTACAGATGTTCCAGGATCTACAATTCTCTGGTATTGATATCTCTCCATGTGGGGGGGAGGGGGGGAAATGTTAGCACTGAACCTGTCAGCCAGTATGTTGGCAATGTGTGTAGGTGCAGTCATCTTCACATCATTCTGAAACCAGTCTGAGCATATCTGGGAGTGTCCTCCCAGGTGTCCAACATAGCTAAAGAAGGCCTTATGATTGTCTGTTGAGTCCTTGTTAATTTCTCTGTTGAATTTCCCATGGATGATTTCATGACAGCTTGTAGTTCTTCACATATAATGAGCAAGGGTGTGTTACCTTACAAGTATTCCGCTTTAACTTGTAGTAGCTACCTCCTGTCGTTGTAGAGCTTGTTCATGGCTGGGGTCCACCAGACTGGATGCTTGTCTTTGGTACAAAGAGTCTCAGTTTTGTATGGGATTGCCTGATCCATGCAGTCCTGTAGGTGCTGGTGGAAGGCATATGTACGTGATTCAGCGGTTTGAGGAATGTTCCCCACTGGCTCAGGGGCCTTAAAGGAGACCACAGTAGTGTTCAGAAGTGTGAAATTGGCTTTTGAGAAAGGCATATGTATGGTAACCGGCACCACTGTACACATGGAACATCATAGCAATTAACCACAGCCGGATGTGGGTAATGCTGGACATACCCATGGCAGACGTGGCGTTCCTGAGTCCGATGCCCGAGGGACCACACACATAGCCGGCCTTAGGCATAGGCCAAGTAGGCAGCCGTCTAGGGTGTTGCTCTACTCGGGGCACCTTTCCAGACTTTATTTGATGTAGGTAGACCAGGAGGGGGGTAGCGGCTGATGTGGCGGTGGCAACATGGAGTCCTTCTGCCTAGGGCACCACTTAACCACTGTTCCCGTGGGTAATACAGCAGTACCCACACCCAGACGCGGGTCATTGCTAGTATGCCATATCATCTATGGCAAGAAACCATATATTCCCAGACATGATGGCACAGCATAATGCCTGTCCGCCCAAACGCAGACATACGGCACCAGGGCGGTGCGGACGTACGCGCGAGATGTCCGTTACCAATGTCGACACTGTCTCGCTTTGTGAAACAAACTCAACATAGCGATTCAATACTAAACAGCGACGGAGAGCCCGATGTCCCCGTGGCTGAGCTGTTCAACCTGTTCCTCCATGTTAAATGTGTGTAGCAGAGCGAACCGCCCAAACCAAGCAACGGACATGTCTGTGGCTCAGTGAAAGCCGTCACGCAATGGTAAACCCATGTAATATTGCGACACAGGTCATACATGCCGAGGGTTAGTAATGGAAATACGTCCGTTCGACCAGACCGTGTGCAATTAGTATAACAAGATCTACAACGGGTACACCGCCAATCAGCGCACGGTTATGAATAATTGGGGGAAGGTGACATGGTACCATAGACACGGACAAATCGTGGCCATGTGACTCATCTAACATTCGTAGACGGTCAGGGCAGTTCCGTAGACTGGGCGGACAAGACCAAACCCAAAGCACCACAGGAACACCCTGACAATCGAACGCCTGTATGCGTAGGGGATATAAGCACCTGTGATCTGAACATCCCTGCGGTCACGACATATGCATCCTGAGCTATGAGCGAGAGGGAATAAGGAATGTTTAACATGCAGTACCGCACCTTTCCCAGCAGGAGAATGGATGCCTGTGACGTGCGTGAGTGCGGGGGGGGTGGTGGGGGGATATGTAAATGTAGCTAAGTACCATGGGTATGCATATTAATGACACCGAACAGATAATGTGTAGTGGTCACAGTAACCGGCAAACGTGAATGCAGTCACGTTTGAATTACGACTATAGAACATATAGATGTGAACGTGTACATAATGCGTCCATGCTGCAAAGACTGTTACATGTATAAAGTTGTAAGTACATTCTTCACACGTCCGTCGACCGGATCAGAGATATGTTACCGGAATAGTCACAACTAACATACACCACGTAACCACACAGACCCAGTAAACATTTATAAACAGAATACGGATATGCATGTGCGCCTGCGCGTAACCCACAATTAGGAAATGCGAGTGTGCGTGTGTGATCCACTTGAAGCAGGGAAGGTTAAGGATGTGTCCTCCACTCATTTACATTCATAATTGTAAAATATATGCTTAAATTGTACTTATTGATTCCATGCTTTGGAATCGTAATGCTACAATTATACACATTGATATAAAATATCCTGATCAACACACTACATTCTAAGGTTTACTCACAACAATTATCAACTATGTTTCAATATACTGATTGTATTGACCAATATTGTATTTATATTAACACATTGTTGTCGTATTATTGTTTCCATTAACTAATGTATGCAACACTGATTTGTATATGTCACGTTATCATCAAGACTTGGAGCACTATCCACTTAACTATGAGCAGATTCATTGATTAATTGACTTTAAACTGACTCTGAAGGAAGTGTATAAGGGATGACTATGTAATGTATTTCGTACTCCGACGATGCCCCATGTTAGTAGGTGAAAGAGCTCAGTATCTTTTGACTGTGTAGTGTATCGTTTTTGTCATTGTCTGTTGTGGCCGATATATGTTCAATAATGTCATTTATGAAGATGGGCAGGACGCAAGGTTTGCTGTATTTCTGCTTACTGGCACGTGGATATAGATAGGCCAAGTAATACATAATATGGGTAGTCAAGCAGACATCCGCGATTGGGGAACATACAGTGGCAGTCAAAACCACTGGCCAGATGGTGACAGTCCAACACGTTCTACACTTTACATATGCACATCGGTGTCCATTGTAGGACTCCAAAAATTGATCCATTCGCAATATCAACCAGCTGCGATTGACCCAGACGAAGTGACAGCCGTGACTACGGCACAGCTAGACATATGCACCACCAGCGTGTTTAAGGTTGATGATAACTGTCCATGAAATGCAGGACATATGAACAGAAATCCCCAGATTGTCGTGTCCATAGAAGTGCGTCCACATCCCAGTCCCGCACACATGAAGGATGTGTAATGGGTACCATGGGGGGTTGCAGCCATGGGATCCTGGGTATGCAAAAATGGCTCTCGGTGTTGTTTGGCAGATAATCCGTTGTCCCGCCCCATGGGAGGGCTGTGGGTATAGCACGTGCCTTAGTCCCCACTAAGGATGCAAAGCATCCACTGGGTAATGCTAAAAGCAGATGTGAAATGTGTTCAGCCCTATATCAGTGTCCAGTAGGCAATTCCCATGGATGGACAAGTGTACGACCAAGATGGCACCTATAACTGGAAACCTGGTGGAATTACACAGCTGCGGTAAGGCATAACAAAGGAAATACAGATAGGGACTACAGTAGACACTCCCCATACAAAGTCAGACTGCCGTGCAAATACCGGTGTACACAGCACTCGATCTGCCAGCAACAACATGAGGATCACTCGCTTCCATACTGCGGAACAAATGGGCGACCTGTGGAACACATACCAATGGCACACTAACAACCTCAACTAGGAAGGTCAGACGATATTTCAACACTAGCGTTCCTGCATATAACGAACATCCTTCAATGAATAAATAGGGTATGCATGTTCTGGCTGTTTTATATTGACAATACGGTGGCGTATATGTCCTACTGGGCCTTCTGAGGATTACTTAAAGCAGTTGCCAACCTGCAGCATTACATCAATACTATTTGGGTTAATCATAGTAGAACATGGGTTTCGTAGCACAACATTATATGTGTAGTCAAACACACATCCGCGATTGGGGAACATACAGCAGCGGTCACAACCACTGGCCAGATGGACACAGTCCAACATGTTCTACATTTCACATATGCACATTTGTGTCCATTGTAGGACCCAAAAATGTGTCCTATTGCAACGCCAACCGGGTGCGAGCGGAAGACCAAGATGAACTACAGCCGTGACTATGGCACAGCTACATATATGCACCGCCAGCGTGTTCAAGGTTGATGACAACTGTCCATGAAATGCGGGACATATGCACAGAAATCCCCAGATTGTCGAGTCCACAGATGTGCGTCCACATCCCATTCCAGCACACATGGAGGATTTGCTATGGGTACTGTCGAGGGTTGCAGCCATGGGATCGTGGGTATGCAGAAATGGGTGTTGGAGATGATTGGCAGATGATCCATTGTCCCGCCCCGTGGGAGGGATGTGGGTACAGAACATGCCTTACCACCCACCAATACTGACAATCATCCACCGGAGAATGCTATATGCAGCTGTGAAATGGGTACAGCCCTACACCAGTGTCCAGTAGGCATTTCCCAAGGATGGACAAACGTACGGACAAGATGGCACCCATAATAGCAAACGTGGTGGAATCACACAGCCGTAGTAAGGCATAACACAGGAAATACAGATGGAAACAACAGTAGACACACCCCATAGACATCCATCCTGGCGTGCGAATCCCGGCATACACAGCAGCCAAGGTGCTAGCAAGTATGTGGGGATCACCCGCTTCCACTCCGCGGAACATACGGGTGACCTGTGGAACACATATTAATGGCACACCAACAACGTCAACTAGGAAGGTCATACTATGGTTAAACTATGGCGTTCCCACACATAAATAACATCCTTTCATGAATAAATAGGTTCTACATGTACTGGCTGTGTCATAATGACAATACAGTGGCGGATAGATCACAATGGTACCTCTGAGGGTTACTTAAAGCACTTGCCAACCTGCAGTACTACAGTAACACCATATGGGTTAATTGTGGAAGGACACGGGTTCCGTAGCACTACATAATATGGGTAGGCAAACAGACATCTGGGACTGGGGAACATACGGCGGCAGTCAAACCCACTGGCCGAATGGACACAGTCCAACATGTTCTACACTTTACATATGCACATCGGTGTCCATTGCAGGATCCAAAAATTCCTCCTTAAGTGTTAGCAACAGGCTGTGATCGTGTGACCCAGAAGAGATTACAGCCGTGACTACGGCACAGGTAGATATATGCACCACAAGTGTCTTCAAGGGTGATGACAACCGTCCATGAAATGCAGGACATATGAATAGGACTCCCCAGGTTGCTGCGTCCATACACGTGCGTTCACATCCCATTTCCGCACACATGACGGGTGTGCAATGGGTACTGTCGAGGGTTGCAGACATGGGATCGTGGGTATGCAAAACTGGGTCTCGGTGTGGATTGGCAGATGATTCGCTGTCCCGCCCCATGTGCGGGACGTGGCCATGGCATATGCGTTACTCCGCACTAATAATGCCGATCATCCACCGGAAACGCAGAATGCAGCTGTGAAATGTGTACAGCCCTATACTAGTGTCCAGTAGGCAGTTCCCATGGATGGACAAACGTGCGGCCAAGATGGCACCCATAGCTGCAAACTTGGGGGAATCCCACAGCTGTTGGAAGGCATAACCCAGGAAATACAGATAGGGACTACAGTAGACACTCCCCATACAAAGCCAGACCGCTGGGTAGATACCGGCGTACACAGCACTCAATCTGCCAGCACATAAATGGGAATCACACGCTTCCATACAGTGGAACAGATGGGTGACCTGTGTAAACATACCAATGGCACAATATCAACGTCGGCTGGGAAAGACATACGATGGTCAAACTGTGGCGTTCCCACCAATGAAAGACATCCTTCAGTGAATTAATAGGATTGATGTTAATTGACCATGGCAAACACCCAATGAACAGGAAAGACTTGCTGGCACCCTATGGCCACAAACCATGTCACACATAGGTAGATGGAACAGTCAACTTACACATTTCGTCCACGACAGGTCGCATATGGTATCCAAAGGTTCCTCATAGACATGTATGCGCTATCACCCGTAGGCCCCGTGAGACTTACACATAACATGGAAGCATCCAGGCTTTAAATATCCACCCTTACACTTCCATTTGTCACTTTCTATGCGAACAATGAACATGTAGCCACAGCATAGAAAGCACAGATGCACTGCTAACGAAACACACACATGTCAACATCTCAGAAAGCATCCTATGAACACATGTATTACATGATATTGTACTATGAAAAATAAACATACCAGCAACCTGCGGCAAGAATAGTCCCCGTAGCTCGACACAACACAAGTATTCTTAACATTTAAACAGTTTATTAAAACATGCAACGTTTTCGTTGTTTCCACACCTTCTGCAGAAAAAAGCAAATTCTAAACATGTTCATAATCAACAATGTGAGTCTTAACGAGTTCTTAAATCTCACATTGTTGATTATGAACAGTTTAAGAATTTGCTTTCTCCGAAGAAGTTGTGAAAGCAACGGAAACACACACACACACGGAAGGGACGGGAGACGAACCTACGCCTATCTACATGAACTCACTACAGTATGAAGCATTTACAGAACGCGCTACCGAGTTTACTGAGCAGAGCGCTGTCAGAGGCATACTTGTAGGCTGGTGACATCACCCGCAAGACAATAGTTGGCAATAGCCAAGGTATGTGTTGCGAAGCATCTAAAAGCATGTTCATTCGCAGAGGCAGCTGGAAACACACACACACACACACACACGGAAGGGACGGGAGATGAACCTACGCCTATCTACATGAACTCACTACAGTATGAAGCATTTACAGAACGCGCTACCGAGTTTACTGAACAGAGCGCGGTCAGAGGCATACTTGTAGGCTGGTGACGTCACCCGCAAGACAATAGTTGGCAATAGCCAAGGTATGTGTTGTGAAGCGTCTAAAAGCATGTTCATTCACAGAGGCAGCTGGAAACACACACACACGGAAGGGACGTATGCCTATCTACATGAACTCACTACAGTATGAAGCATTTACAGAACGCGCTACCGAGTTTACTGAGCAGAGCGCTGTCAGAGGCATACTTGTAGGCTGGTGACATCACCCGCAAGACAATAGTTGGCAATAGCCAAGGTATGTGTTGCGAAGCGTCTAAAAGCATGTTCATTCGCAGAGGCAGCTGGAAACACACACACACACACACACACACACACACACACGGAAGGGACGGGAGACGAACCTATGCCTATCTACATGAACTCACTACAGTATGAAGCATTTACAGAACGCGCTACCGAGTTTACTGAGCAGAGCGCTATCAGAGGCATACTTGTAGGCTGGTGACATCACCCGCAAGATAATAGTTGGCAATAGCCAAGGTATGTGTTGGAGCGTCTAAAAGCATGTTCATTCACAGAGGCAGCTGGAAACACACACACACACACACACACAGGAAGGGACGGAGCCTACTCGCCTATCTACATGAACTCACTACAGTATGAAGCATTTACAGAGCGTGCTACCGAGTTTACTGAGCAGAATGCTGTCAGAGGCATACTTGTAGGCTGGTGACATCACCCGCAAGACAATAGTTGGCAATAGCCAAGGTATGTGTTGCAAAGTGTCTAAAAGCATGTTCATTCGCAGAGGCAGCTGGAAACACACACACACACACACACACGGAAGGGACGGAGACGAACCTACGTCTATCTACATGAACTCACTACAGTATGAAGCATTTACAGAACGCTACCGAGTTGACTGAGCAGAGTGCTGCCAGACCCATACTTGTAGGCTGGTGACATCACCCGCAAGTCAATAGTTGGCAATAGCCAAGGTATGTGTTGCGTTGCGTGTAAAAGCATGTTCATTCGCAGAGGCAGCTGGAAACACACACACACACACGGAAGGGACGGGAGATGAACCTACGCCTATCTACATGAACTCACTACAGTATGAAGCATTTACAGAACGTGTTACCGAGTTTACTGAGCAGAGTGCTGTCAGAGGCATACTTGTAGGCTGGTGGCGTCACCAAGAAGACAATAGTTGGCAATAGCCAAGGTATGTCTTGCGAAGCGTCTAAAAGCATGTTCATTCGCAGAGGCAGCTGGAAACACACACACACACACATGGAAGGGACGGGGGATGAACCTACGCCTATCTACATGAACACACTACAGTATGAAGCATTTACAGAACGCGCTACCGAATTTACTGAGCAGAGCTGTCAGGAGCCATACCCCTACGTGGGTGGTATCATTTGCAGAGGCAATGCGCCCGATCGGGAATTAGGTCAGAGTGCGCAGTCACGCAGCCTGTTACCATCCCAAGGTCGCCGTACAGTAACACGTTAGTGCTGCAGTCGGGAATACCAAGTAACTACTGATCAGTACATCACTACCTACTGGGCATGCTCAGACACTTAGACTCGACACAGAGCAGACATGCATACACATGGTGCGACGGCATGGGTGGCGGAATGTGGACCGTCGTGTGTGTCCAGCCACACAACAGCAACCTGGCCATGCCACAGACGTGGCCGTTCGAAGGGGATACAGGCATGCACCCGGGTATAACTGCAGTCGGGCGGTGTGCACTGTGCTGTGTGTTTATCTACACAGCTGCCTACTGGGCATGCTCAGACACTTAGACTCGGCACAGAGCAGACATGCATACACATGGTGCGACGGCATGGGTGGCGGAATGTGGACCGTCGTGTGTGTCCAGCCACACAACAGCACCCCGGCCATGCCACAGACATGGCCGTTGCAGCGGGGAATATCTAGGTGCAATTAACCATGTGTAGGACTGGCCTACAGTTTGTTGCATGCTACAGACAACCCTCCCAAACATAGGATACCTGCACAGACGTCCTGAGGACACTGGTGAGTGTGCATGCTCTCACAACAGCACCGTATTGGGTGACATGAACCACCCATACATAGACTGGGAACATTACCCATGGCACAACACACTACGCCACCGGTCCCAGCTGTTCTCACACCTGGCCACTGTTAAACAGCCATGCACCATACACACTAGGGGGGGATGTGTGATAGTTCTGCCCATCACACATGGTGAGGATATGCCCCACACAGGATGTACAGCCCTCAATGGTGATGCCAGACCGTATAGTGGATCCACTGGTCATCCACACCCTGCACCCAACACCGGCATGGGGGACCTAAGTAATGACCTCTCCACAACAAACCACACACATCATACGACCGGTGTGGTACCCTACAAGTCCTCCATGCCAGTGTTGAACACAGGCCAGACTGCCACCCACCTAACGAATGCCTTCTCTGAGCACCCACATGCATGTCTGCAACAGGCAAACATGATAACATCAGGACCTTGTCCACCACAGGTAGGCACATGGTGTGGTGGACCCCAGCCACTGACAAGCTGTACATCAACAGTTGGAGCTAATACATGACAGAGCAATGTCAGTACCAGGGAAACCATCTCCCATTCATACCGGCGTCACCATACGGCCACACATACAATCATCCACGGCTGCTTGTGGGAGTGGTACTGCAGAGGGCACATGAGACAACCATAGGGCCTTCCCTAACTGTGGTAAGGACATGGTTGGGGGCACACAGACTTGGCCAGAAATGGTCCAGAATGGTACAATGGTCACTGCACCCACAGACATTGTCTGCACACCAGCGGACATGTTCCATGCATACACCCCCCCCCCAAGAGGGGACATATCCATCCCACCAGAGTGTAGCCTCCAAAACATCTCATATGGCCTGGAGTGATCCCATATCTCTATGGCGGTTGACACAGCACCAATGGGCACCGATGGTGTCCCTGGCTGTGTGCTACCCATCCTCATTGAGGCCCTCGGCCCACGCATGCGGCCACTGTGTCATGTTAGCCTTACTATGGGCTATGTCCCCAATGGATGGCATATGGCATCTGTGGTCCCACTATGCCGGGGTAGTGCTCTTATGGACTGTAGACAGCCACACCCTATCAGCTTGACAAGCCTTGTCTGCAAAGCTGTGGGGAGGTCCATACAGGTGCCCATGGATACAGATAGCGGTGTACAGCCAATACCGGAACATACCCACAACAACATAGTCAAGGGCGGATCCTGCCTCCCGAACCTGCTCGTCCTGTCTGGAGTGGTCACCAAGGCCATTGATGGGGATATGCGGGTTTGCACACAGTACCATGACCTGGTGGGAGCGTTCAGAGCACACTCCACATGGGACTCATGGAAAGGCTTGCCAGCATACATGTGGGGACATATGTCACCCGATGCTTCTCAGAAAGGTTGGAGGTCACACCACACAGGGTTGGTGTCCCTGGTGCCTTGTCACACTCATATCTGGTCTCCAGTGGAGGCCCACAGGGCTCAGTCCTGGGCCCCCTGCCATACGGCATTCGACCTTCCAATGTGCATGCAATCATAGGGGGATTGTGGCAGACAAGGTATGCAGATGACTACACACCGGCCACCATACCCAACACCCCATGTGACATGGACATCCACCTAGGGGTCATAGACATGGATAACTGGTGCCAGAGCCATGGCCTGCTACTACATGCCAGAGAAGGTGCAGACCTACCCAGTGTGAAGGACATGTTCGGCCCAATGTCACATGTAGGTGGTAAGCCATTCAAGATGGTGGACATGTTCATGGAAATGGCTACCACACCTGTCGGTAACCTCTGTCAACACACACAATGGCAATGTGGGTGTGAAGACATTCCACTGTGGTCTCCTGGTCTGGAAGGAATCGCATCCACATCAGGGGTGTTCATTGTACCCCTGTACACATCACACACCAGAGCAATGACTGCGTACAATGGCACATCTGGCCTGTAGCTAACCTGACGCCTGCAGCACTCGGAAGGACCGCAAACGTTACACAAGGCAGGGATGACGGTGCTAGGACATGTGTCACAAGCTGCACGACCAAGGGGACTCCGGCTGTAAACCTTCACAGCACATCTGCTCTGTGGTGATCTGTGCCTGGCATACACGGCCATGTCTGACCTGGGTGACATGGGCATATTCCACTTCCTAGGCTCCAGGCAAACACGGGCACAGAAGCGACTGTCAGACACATCACCACAAAGATGAGTGGGACGTGCTGGGGGAACAGGGTCAATGGCCGGAGACACCCTACAACATGTAGAGGAGTGCCAGCCCATGTGAAGGAAAGGCCCTGACTGCCTTCGTCCAGGAGTAATAATGACGTGTGGATGTGTGAATATAGTTATGCGCCAGGCATCATCTGTGTGTCAGTGCTGGACGAGGGACTGGGGACTGATGGATGTGGCATCCCCATCCTGAGGGGTGTTAGCAGCCACACACAGTCATGCTAGGTCCACACATGTCGTAGGGCACATACCCTGTTATGTACATGTGCGCCTATGTTCCTATGTAGGGGTCCGTGCCGGTTGCGGGTACCTGTGCTATGCTGATGTTGGCAGACATGCCTGTGGGTACCCCACGACTACACGTGGGGAACTAATTACAGTGCTCCCAGTAGGCACATGCAAGTACACCATCATTGTCATACGGGTTAACTGAACCAACATGGTGCTACACATGTAACCACCACGCATACTGTGTACACAGATCAATGAATGCTGCTCCTGTCCTGCATGGTATGTCTGCTGCATGATGTCAGTGCACAACCCACATCACATACACACCTGTCACCAGCCATACACACACACCACAGCATACACATCACGTACTATGCGGACACAGGCATCACATACACCTCTCACTATCTTGTCCACCCTGTGCATCAGAATATGTTTGCATAACCGTGCACTGATGGTGTAGCTCACAGTTATGCGGCAGAGACTTCATCATATGCACAGGGTGATATGTGTGCCACAGGCATGGGCTGTACCAATGGATGACATCATGTGTGTGTGTAAGGGCCTGTGCATTGACTGGGCCTGACTGTGTAGATTGCATGTGGGTGTGGTGGAGCCCTACAGTCATGTTTGCTGTGTGTGGGTTTGTGTGTACACAGTTCAGTCATCTGTGATGCCTACACGGGGTATGCTTGGCAGCCCCAGACTGTACAGTGCAGGTGTTACGGCTCACTGTGTCCACCTGCCACGACGTGAACCGTGCCTGCCTGGGGTCGCACGGGCACGACCGGGTGTAGGTACAGACTGTCCACTCCCCGATGTCACATGTCCGCTGGAAACGTGCCCACGCCGGGGCCATCCAGAGCCACGTCCACGTGGCCTGCTCTGTCCTGGTGTGGTTGGTGTACTAGCAGCTGCACTGCTGCTGCTACCAGCACTGTGTGGGTGGGCATGGGAGGTGGCACGCACATGCTGACCTGCACCAGGTGGTGTTGCTGGCCTACGCACATGTGCCCTATGCCTCAACCCTACCTGGTGTTCCTGCACGGACAACCCATGCTCAAGGATGGCCATGCCTCGGTCGAGGATACCAGCCATCTCACCCAATCTCCTATCCAGAACATCGGCAAGATGCTGTTGGGCATTCGCCAATGCCTGGATGCTGTCATTCAAGGAATGGATTGCAGACCTCTGCAGCCTCTGCGCTTCCTGGTTCTGCCGTTCGGCACGTGCCTGCGCCGCCATTACAGTCTGGAACATGCGTCTGGTTATACCAGCTGCTGCACCCTGTACGGCAGGTGTATGTCTAGTGGTGCTCCCCCTACGAGCAGCACCTGCCACATGCCTGCGTGGCACTGCACCAGTCATTACACTGGCAACATCGTGTGTACCCACACCTTCTACAGCCACCACACATTCCTGCTCGGTGCCAACAGACGCTGACTGACCGTCATCTATGGGCAACGGTGTTGGGGTATGTGTCGGCATCCGAACCGTGTGCAGGGATGAAGGGGACGTAAGTGTGATGTTCTCCAATGGCACAATGTCTGCCTGTGACGACCCTGCCTGTGCCTCATGCACATGGTCATCACCACTAGTATCTGTGGGGACACTAGCATCAGCTGGACCGCAGGAGGGGAACTCACCTACAGCACCTGTCAATACAAAGACATACCATCGGTTACAATACAGACACACACACACACACACACACACACACACACACACACACACACACACACACACACACACACACACACATCATGCATGTGATAATGCAGGTGGCATGCAGCATTCACACACCACAGACCAGTGAATGTAGACCAGACATTCATAGTGGCAGTATGCACACTGCCCTGGTGGAAACAGTACAACAGGCCGGTGTCTTTTAGTAGGCATGCAGTACACACATTCATGGTAGTTTGCATGCATCACCGTGATACACCGTGTGGCCACGTGCGAGTTGACAGTACACATGGCTACCGACACTATGTCATGTACAACGCAAACATGTGTGGTATCATGTGGACATGTGACGATGGTGTCCCACCGCATGCACCACATCACAACGGCTTTCACGGTGCAGTGTTATGTGTACAGTCTACAGATACAATGTATGGGTAACAGGGATGTCTGTGCAGGTGCGGTTGGTGTGAGCTGTGTACATAGCTGTACAGTGTGGAGTGCGGGCACTGTGCCACTGCACAGTAGCAGGACACAGTTATGTTTCTGTGCGATGCGTGACCTGGACGCATTACTTTGCCATGTCTGTAAGTCAGTTCAGCTGCTCAGCAGCACGTATATGGTGGACATAGGAGGCACCTGTAGTAGCTGTGGGGAGGCATTCCATGTCACTGGTGTACTACATTGGATGTCCAGGGGGTCCACTACAGTGATGAGCCCACTATGTGTGTACAGGGTGCAACGGTGACTACCCACTGTGGATGTACTGTGTGGCAACATGCCTGTAGGTATCGACCATGGCCTTGTCTGTCTGGGTCATTGACAATTGTGTGTGGTGGACATCGTGCACACGGCCCTGTGGTGGCCCATGTGACATACAACCATACTAGTGTAAGGTGTCACATTCCCTACAGATATGCAGACAGTGTGGATGTCTGCTATGTCGTGCATAGGTCATGTCATGGTGTGAAAATGTTGCAGCCAGACATTCACGTGCATGGGACATGGCATGTGCCATGTCACAACATGTGCACCCGATGCAGTGGCATAGGTCACATTGGTAACACCTGTGCTCTGGCAAGATCACAGCTCACTATGTGGTACTGTGTGCATACTGCAGAGGCATACCGATGCATACTACACATGCAGACATTGTGGAACACCTACACCATTGTATGCATAGCTGAATGCACATAACACACCAATAGGTCGTGTGGTGTCATGCCACTCTACGCTAACGGTTGTATCTACTGTACATGGGTGGTGTGTGTGTCGGGTGGTGCAACCTGTATACCGTGACTGGGGCACACACAGGTGTGCATGTCATGCCTGGACACATGGGGAATATCAATACACCATATCATGCCTTTGACTAGCAACAGACTTACCTGCAACAGACCCTTGTGTTTGCAACACGCCAGACGTACCTGTAAAGGGATGACACAAAGGTATACACATTATCCATTACTATCGCCACAGTCAGCAGTGTGCATGTCACATCATGCATCTGTGAGTTAGCATGTGCTATGCACATGTCTGCTAACACAACATAGCATACTGTAGTATGCATCTTGTGTGGCCATATACCTGACATGTCTTGCTATATTATGTGTTGTACTATGACACCCACCCCCACGTCGCTTATCATACAAACATGCAACACTGACTTACCATGCAGCTCCAAGCTCATAGTTCGGGAGACACCCACCTCCACGATGGACGCATGGGTTTCTGCATGTTGTTCCGTGGGTGTCCCCAGACTGGCCAGAAGCTCCTCCGTGGCTGTGAGTGGGGGCTGGGTTGGTGGCCCACCACCTGTCCCACTTTGTTGTCTGGCGATTGCAGTGGCACGCTGTCTTGCATGCCGGATCAGGTCTGTGGAGTGCCTGCGGATCTGCTGATAAGTGCGGTTGTATCCGCCCAGGCTGTTCACCCTCCTGCACATCTCCTCCCACATCTCCTGTCGTTCCTGTGCCTGCTGTGGCACATGACTGAATAAGACGTCATGATTAGTATGGAGGTATGGGATGATCACCTCCTACTCCTGTCGACTGAAAGCAGGAAGCCGGGAACGTGGCATTATCTGTAAGACATAATGATGGTGGCAGGTCACATTTACACTGCTGTGCTGGCATACTGTTGGAAATACATTGCTATGACAAGTACGACATCTGCACAGTAATCTGTGACAGGGATCGTGGCAGTGACACAGCCAATGTGTTGGCTTCACACCATTGAGCAGTGGGTGTCACATCATATCTGTGTGCCACCCCATCACACTGTACATGCACCATGTAGATGTTAGCCTGCTGTGGACATGTGTACCTGGCTGCACCTGTGTCCATATCACTTGGCATAGGTCCCCATGTGACATCGGTGCTACTGTTCACCTGGACGCTGTGTATATGTCAGTACACATCACGTCTGTAGCCATTGTGAATGCCAGCAGTGGCACTGTACACATACACATGGTCACCTGCACATGCATGTGTTGTGCCATGTACATCCACACAGCACTGTACGGGTGTTGGACAACTTGCCACAGCTCACCTGTGTTGCACATGTGATAGACATAGGGCAATGTGTAACCATGACACATTAGCAGGACAGGCCATGCATAGCATGTACACACACACATTGTCCAGAGCTTCACACAGCACCTGTAACACCACAGGGTGCATCACCACCACATTACTGCTGTGTATGGTTGATAGTGAGAGTGCCTTTTGTCCATTGCACCATGTAGGACTGTGATAGCTCATGCAGCCTTGCTGGGCAGGTCTGCATGGTATAGCAGGGTATGCCACATACATGGCACTGGGTTGTGATCCACCTGGGGGTTGATGATATTGGCAGGGTGGCTGTCCATTCCATTTGTCATTGCTATGTGTATATGGACATTCAGCATGTCTATCGCCATGGTGTGCACACTGGCCTCAAGCGAGGTATGCTGCACGCTGCTTGCTGAGGATGTGTCTGGTGCATGCAGGTATCACACATCCATGCATACACTGTAACCCTGGCAGGTGCTATGTGCTGGGATATTGATCAACACAGTGCTGTATGTGGACACACACCGCTATCCCGTGCACATGGATGGTTGCCTGCACTGATGTGGGTACCACATATGTGTACATCGAGTGCCTGCTGCCACCCCCATGTCTGCTGCTGCACTACACACCGCCATCCCTCCCTCTGTGAATGTGGTATTGGGCACAGCATAGGTATGCATGTATGGGGACAGGGATGTTCACATAGCAGGGTCACTGATGGTATCGTCGATCTGACCATACATGTATGATGCACCCCTCACACATACAACCCATTCATATTGTTGTTCACAATGGTGACACAGCTATATTGCTATGCCAGAGACATTCACAGCCATACATACACAGATGCATGCACGTCCATCTTTGGCATGGCCTGGACTATTGGTGTGGTTCAGCACATAACATGTTTGACTGCAGCTGGCGCAGACCTACTGTGCACATGTCTACACGGTAAGCCTGTTCTACAGTAGGCATCTGTGATGTGCTGTGCACATCTCATATCTGCACATTTGGTTGGTGTCCATCAGTCCACGGGCCAGTGGTGGGACACACAGGGATGTTGCTGAACATATATGCATGCAACCCTGTACAGCTGTAACACTAGCCTCTCAGATGCTCATGTGTCTGGACGTGAACACCGTACACACACATGTGGTTGTGGGCTGCCATCCATACCCATCTCCTCCTGTGGGTTGCTATAATCCCACACACTCCTTGTATTGTATGTTCAGGCTATGCACCTATGTGGGGCTTGTGGGCATGCAATACGATACTATATGCCTTTGCACCCATCACAGACAATGTCACACAGGTACACCAGCAGCCGTACACGTCACAGGTTGTTGTCAGCACATCACATGTGGTACACACATAACACACCTCCTGTGGGACATGGTCAATTGTACGGGCATGTCCAGCAGTCACATACCACAGCTACCCCTATATGACGGCTATGCAGGACATGTGTTTGTACAGCTACTGTCACATGTACACGAGCAATGCACCCCTACCTACATCACATGGTACTACCTGTGGGGTATGTGCGTCTGCATCCATGCTATGGCCATAGATGACAATTGTACATCAATATGTGCAACATACCTCATTGGGGGTTGTCATGTGCACATGTTCCATGTGTCAATGCATTGTTTGTGTCTGTTGGGCGGTCTTTGTTGTGCATGGTTTACATGGCTGCCATAGCGTACTGTGTGTGATTCCAGGTACTTCATTGGGCTACCAGCATTGTACATTTCCACAGCACATTCCGGCCATCATGTAGCCATCTTAGATGACAGTGGGAGGTGTTCCGCCATGTGCACATATGTCACACAGTACGAGGGTGACTGACACACATTGTCAGGACTGGGTTCTGACTGCTGTGGATGTGTATACTGGTGTTGACAACCATGACTGCACCAGATGGTGTCATCTGGATGTGTAACATTCACAACACACACCTACATTCACATAGCAGCACATCATCCACAACAATGGTAATTCCTGCATGAACACTGTGTACGGTATGTCTGTATGACCACTGCATATATCACTGGTAGCCACCAGCATGGCTGCCTACAACAGTGGTGTGTATCCTGTGCAAACATGGGTTACACCTGTCACAACACACCTGTGTCAGATGGCCCTGTAGTGGGTGACAGTGCAGTTCCATACATCATGTAACAGTATACATCGTGCACCAGTATGTTGCAGACATGTGAATGGCTGTGCTACTCAACATATGCACACATGACACATCACCTGGTACACCGTGTCTGCCTTGCCACCTGCTATTGTGACCACCCTGTGATGACATTGTACGGCCCACATGGACTGGGACATGTGATGGCTCAATGGTGAATTAACCATCCGGGTGTGTGTCTAGCCAGGTGTCCAGTAGCCAGTGGTCTGCACGCAGGGATACTGTACATTGGCCTACTCTGTCACTGGGACTGTTGACTATGGTCATACTGTACTTATGCAGGCATGTGGTGTTTGTCCAGTCTGATAGTCGTGTTCAACCACACTACCGTGGCACACATGACCTGTGGACATCTGCCTAAGGTGTGCAGCCCACATGTACATCTTCACATGCTATGCTGCCTGTGCAGCGGTGTCACATGTCTGTGTCTGGCAGGGCTGTCACAGGTAGGCACAGCATGCAGTGATGTGTGACAATGCTTACACCCTCCACTGTGCTGTACACAAGCACTGCACACACAGTACGGCACGCATGTCATTTATCTGCAGTGCCTGGGACCTGCCTCCATGCCCTACACGGCACACCTGCCAGTCCAGATTGTCAACAGATCATACCTCCCAGGCACATACCTGGACTGCAACACACACGGGTGGGTGGTTCCCACACCACACAGTGATTTAAACACATACTGTATATTCCCAAGACACATTGCATCATAGGTTATCCATGTTCAGATACCCATGTTCGTGGCCGCTACGCACATTGTGACATGTGCCGGTGAATACACTGTACACCACAGGTTACATGCTGGCCGTGTTGACATACTGTACATTGCACCTAGGACAGTTGCTACTGCTATGTATTGACAGCAACACGCACTTCCCTAGTATGGACTCCCATGTACCCACACATGCTTGGCCATGCAGTACGCATAGCTGGGTGACACATTACACGACACATACCATACCTACACTACCTTCGGCATGCACCAAACCTCCATGTGTCTGTGTGCTATGCCTACACACATCCCCCCTCTGTTTGCTGAACATCCATGCTTCTCAGCCCTGCTAGCCACACCCTAGACACACGACCATCGCAGCATGCATGGTACATACGCTCTACAGCTGGTACTACCGACATACACTGACAGAGGTAGTTGATGGCATGGCACCCCGTACGATGGACAGTCTACATGACTATGCCGACACTGATCACAGTGCACTTCTGCTACATTTACGCACTGGTAGGGACCATGCTATTCCACACAGAGACATGGTGGTACTGGCCTTTTCACAGATGCCACAGTGGTATTCCTGTTCCATGCACACGTGCTGTATGGGCACATGTGCAGGCTGTTGCGCGGTAGTTATGTTCACATGTGTGTGGTGTGTCACTTGACAGTCATGGTGTGTCCTCATGGTGCATCACATTCTCCACAGCTAGCTACCTACACATGACTGCCATACATTGCAGTGTGGGCCCTCACGCAGTGTGGTGGTATGTCTCTGCTGTTTGACTACATCCACATTCAATGCAGCATACAACAGTCATGCAGGCATTGCCAACACAGATGTTGCTGGCATCGTGCCTGCCAATGGGGTACCTACCAACAATACACACTCTCACTCACTACAGGGTTCCAATCCATGGCTGGACATTGTATTAACCCTGTGGACACATACATAGTACTGCCATGCACACGTTATGTCCAAGAACACAGTCCCAATGTCACCTCCAATCTCCATAGTTGTTGTATCCCGCCAACCTGGCTGTTACATGTCTCTGCAGCAGCACACTGCATTGACTGCTAGCCCATTCATGTACGTTGTGTACCCTGACCACCACACTACCACATCTATCACACTACACATGGGTGCTGCATTGCACGTATGGGGCTGCATTTGTACACCCATGACTGGGCCATTCAGTATGGCACTGGGCCACATCCTGACATACATGCTTCACACACTCATTGACAACCTCCATGCCTTTACTGGCACCCTTGTTGGGCTTCTGTGCGCCACAGCACACCACATCCACATGCTGGCCACCTGTCATACTATTGCATGGGTGGTTGGTGTGGTACAGAGGGTATCAAATCAGACATTATCCGCTCTTTGCCCTTCAGCGCCATTCCACTTAATGGTATTGCCAATGTACACATCCAGCATCACATCATACCCTATGTCTCAGGATGTTACGCCATGTGCCTCCTGTACAGGTCACACAGTGGTGCAGGCATATCATGCTAACTACAACAAGTCAGGTATGTGTGACATTGCACAGTCCTCAGTCATGTGGCCCCTCATGCTCACTATTTGCTTACATACACTACATGCTGTCACACAGTATTGTCCATGCCTACATATACCATATCTACATACCTGGCAGCATTCTAGCTCATCCTACTCATATTGCTAACAACCATACAGGTGTCAGTGTGGCAGATATATCATGTAGATATCATTGCATCAGTTACATCACACATAGTGCATACACATCACCTTTGCATAGTGACAGTCATGCAGTGTGTATCACATGGATACTGTCCCTATACATGCATATCACATTGTACATGGTTGCTGTACACACACATGCCCCACATGGTGCTGTGGTTGCCATATTCCACTATGGCGTGGGTACACATGTGCAGGGCCACGCATTTCTGGACCGTATGTCTGGCTGATACATTGGGTGCCCTTGTACCTGTGCCATACACACATGTACACACGGGCAGTGTTACAATAACACATATGTGGTGTACCTTACACAATGGATACAACTTTACATGTCTCAGTATAGTCATGCCATGATGTCTACCCAGCTCAGACAGTTTACATATGCATATGACAGTCATGAAACACATCTGTACTCACCTGCATACCACTAACACAGGGGTGTCATCTACTTTGCCATGGGCCATGTTCTCCACATTACTGATGCATGTAGTACTCCTACATGGCGTTTGCAGTGGGCAGGGTGGGAGGAGCACTCCTGCATGTGTGCACACATGCCACATTGCTCAGCCTGGGCGTCTGTGTGACATCCACAGACTGGACACACACCATGCTGTGGGACATAGGTCCTGTGCACATCCCACAGGGACACACTGTGTCACTAGTCATGTGATAGCTCCCTTGCTGGTAGGGTGACACAGACCCATGGTACCACCACAGCAGAAGTACTGTATAGACATAGAGTTGACATCCTCCTCTGCCGTTCAGTGGACACTACCATGGGGGGGTTGACACTACTGTGTACATTGCACATGTGTTTACACACGGCCCTGCCGGACATCATTGTTGCACACATTGCACCTGCTACGGAACGTTTGGACACGGTTACTTGCTGTTCCCTCCATTTCGGGTACCTATTCTGCTACTACTCTGTCCCATATGTGCAGGCCATACATATCTTGTTTATGTACATAACATTAGGCCATCCCTCCATCATGCATGCTATGCCTGTGATACTGTCTATGATTTCTGAATATATCCATCATGACAGCTTTACATTACACATAATTGACATAGTCACCCCTACTGCGAGGGATACGTGCACGTCATGTGCACATTCCGTATGACATCGACGGTATATGCCCATGCACATGTGTGCTGTGACACTATACATACATGTCCTATCCCCTGCTGTGGCACTTCATTGTTCGATATCCACTGACAGCATCAGCGTGGGTGGTGGCATTGTTCTGTGTTTGGAATCCCTATGGCGGACCTTGCGTTATCACGGCTGTGTACATGTTGTCCCACTGCTGTGCACACGTTGTCCACAGTCGTTGGTATGCTCCGCGGCTTAGCATTACATAACCATCTTTCACCACTCTCTGCCTAATGGACAGGTATCTTTACTTACACACATCGTTCACATACAGTGCAGATTAGTCATACGTATCATGCGTTACACATCAGTACATCTCGTGGGTTCGACATACCTTTCAGGACTTTGTTTCTGTATTCGTCAATATCTTCCTCTAACTACTTCCTTTCGATTCAGTTTGTGTTCGGTATGAACATACGGTTTGAATATCCAGGGAGTCTTCCTTTTATTCGTCGTCACCTGAGGCATGTGGGTTCATCACGCCAATAGCTGTTCCTCGGTGTGTAGTTATGCACATATCACTGGTGATCCTCCTCCATTCGTACGTTACCCGCGAAACTAGGCCATGGTTCATTCCTCGTGTGGCCGTTAGTTATTTGCACTACCTTCGTGGGGATGGTATGTCTTGTATCATGTTTGTGTGACTACATACGCTATGTGTGGTGTCAGGTACATTACGCTGTGGTGTTAGCCGTGGATTGTGTGTGTTGGGTATGGTATTCTGTTCGACATGTGGGTGTCCGTGTCCTGGCGGCGTCTGTCGATGGCGTTGTGCATTCAGATGTGTAACATAGCTGTTATATTCCTGTACACAACGGATGCAAGGATGCATCAGCTGCTGCTAGTGTTTCCCACACGGCTTGTTGCGGGTATGCCTCTGTCATTGACTGCCTGTAGGTTTTTGCTACGGTTTTGGCTGTTATCCCTTTGATATGTGCGATGGGGTATATCTGTGGATGTGGGTGACGGGTACGGGGTGTGGGTCTTGCATTTATACATACAAGATATGCTTGTGTGTGTGCTCCATCCCTGCTTGGGGAGCTGCAGGTTACCTGTCTGTTGTTCTGGGAATGTTTGTTTTGTTGATGTCGTGTGGTGTTGGTATCGCCTGCATGTGTGCTTCCTGCACGTATTCCTCCTTCACATCGGTTATATATCTGCGGATGTTCGTCCGTGCCTACTATCCATTGGCATTTTGTCACTGATAGTTACGGTGATTGTGGTCCTGAACTTGGGATGGCCTGTATGCTACCGGTAGCCTCCTATTCGTGTGGCGCTTGCTTACTTAACGGCCGTGGAACACACAGCGGTATTTACGAGACCGTAAGTGTCCACGATCGGTGCCGGGATAGCACATTCGTATTTTCGCCATACATGCCTGATGCTGTGTAACGTTGCCGACGTATCGTGTTGACTCTACCATATGGCCGCCATACATACGGTCATGGTTTGTACATGCGTCCTTTGCATCTCCTGTTGGCTATGGCCCTGTGGTACATTCTGGGACATTTCCGCTTTGCATCGTTTTACGTCGCCACGCGCCTAGACACTGAGGAGATGTCAGTACTACTTTGTGGGTACTGCTGTACATACGCCTATGGTTCCTGTACTGTGTGCCTACACATGTTATTACACTCCGCCTGTGACATGTCACCTACATACACATTTTACAGTGGCACACACATTACACACACACAGCGGAACACACGACAACCTCACCTCACACATACACATATTGCCGCTATGGCTCTCAACCTTCCATTTCCGAAATGAGGAACACACACATTCATAATGTGGAACAAATGGGCAAAATTTGGAACACATACTAATGGCTTACTAACAACTTCAGCTAAGAAGGTCATAGGATAGTTAAAATATGCTGATTTAGTTACAAAGAAGAACCTTTAATGAATTACTATGATTAATTTCTATTTACCAGGATGTCATTTAAATACATTCCTAACTATGAATGTTTGACAGACTATTTCAATGTGGAACTTTGAGGAACTGCGTGGAACATGAACTGTTTTAGACCCCAAATGAGGTACGTTCCTCATAATGACGTACACTTGACAGGTATGATTGCCGCTTTCGCACCGACAGTTGCACACAGTACCTACGTTGGCCGCATCGCCGGCGGCGGTGTGTACCTCCGCACTCATATCCTATGGATATGACACGCACATATCCCGTTACTGTACCGTGCCCTGGTTATCATCCCGACCCGCGGATATGTATTGATGCAGGTTGACATTTCCATGGCTGGCGTTCCCTGCTCTTCCCACCCTCCTGGATGATCGGGTTGTCATTCACTATGTTTACTATGTGGAGATTTAGCGTCTTACTCATCTGTAAACTTGCATCCCTGGGTTCCATATTAACCTGTTGTACTTTATATCTGTGTATGTGTACATATATTTCTACGTGTGTACTGATATCTATTTACGTATCTGTGTATGCACATAAGTACATATGTAGTCGACTTGTGGCGATAGTGGCAGCATATGGCTACGCCGTCTGCTGTAGAACCGGCGTGCGGTTGAGGTGTTAGCGTTCCATGCTCTGCTGGCTATTGGGTGTGCAGTGTTTGGGTGCTGCCTTTGTTGGAGTCACACATAGGTCCGCCCATACGGTACACATTACGGGCAGACATGTTTGTGTGGCGTCCATTTCACTGTGTGTGCAGGTAAGGAGGTGTCAGTCCATGGGGCCTACGCTGTCAAAGTATGTGCTATGCGTTCCCTCTTTGCCAGGGCGTAGGCATATTGGGTACGCCTCCGTCTACCTACTGGGGCTGGCACAGCGTGTTCATGGCACTGAACGCCCTGTGCCTGTGCTTGCCTTGGCAGTTGTGGCGGGCTTGGTGGCCCTACACCATTATGTCCCTGCAGCAGCTGTTTCCGCAGAATCATATTGTGTAGCATACAACATACTATGAATATGTGGGCACATGTGCCTGGAGAGTACTGCAAGGCTCCACCGGATGTATCCAAGCACCGGAACCGTGATTTCAACATCCCAAACACACGCTCTATGATTATTCTGGTTTGTGCGTGTGCCTCATTATGGCCTTCTTGCATGTGTGTGTGTGCATTTCTGATGGGTGTCATCATCCACGGTTCCAGTGCATAGCCAGCATCCCCCACAAGGTGACCTTGTGTGATGTCCCCCCTGGTGAATACCTGATACAGCTGTGAGGCATGCCAGATATGGGAGTCGTGGTAGCTTCCAGGGCTGCCAGCACACACATCCATGATAATGCCCTGCGCATTGCACACGACCTGGCAATTGATGGAGGGGTATCCCTTGCGGTTTATGTAGCGTCTACCCTGCTCCCCGGGCGGTGACTTGATCTCTATGTGCGTACAGTCGATCGCACCCAGTACCTCCGGGTATTGTGCCACACGGTGGAAGTGGCGATATTGCTAGCCAACTCCTCCTGAGATCTGGGGAAGTTTATATACTCATGGGCATGTCGTAACATGGCATCCAGGAACTGGTGTAGTACCCTAGATGCTGATGCCTGTGAGATACCCATTATATCCCCGGTTGGCCTTTGAAAGGTACCTGTAGCCAGTATTCGCAAGCTCACACATACCTTTGTGTCCACTGGGATGGGCTCCCCTCTGTTGTCTCTTGTTCTCAGGCGTGGCCGGCACAGCTCCACTATTTGCTGTAACGTGTCCCTGTCCACCCTGTAGCGCTCTACTATCTCCAGGTCTTGCAGCCCCTGGTAGGTCACCCTTGGTCTGAACACTCTCCTTCTCCTGTGAGGCCTACGGTAGTTGTCGGCACCCTCCTTCACAACTCCGTCTGTCTCTGCCACATACCTATGCATCACGGCCATGGTGGCACCCAACATAAACATATTAAAAGTTCCCCGTGTGTTTACACCCTACGGTGCGGTGTTTGGGAAATCGCGCTGTGTGTTGTCTACATTCACAATTTATACTGTTGTGCTGTATACCCGGTGATGTCATTGGGTGTGTCTGTGCAGCCGTATCTGTGGATTATCTTCGGTGTTTTACCGTTGCAACTGCAACGGTATTGCCTTTAGTGTTACATTACAGTTGCCTGCATTGGCTTAGCTTTGCATCTTACATTACTGTTTCTGCACGCTGCACCTACTATTGCCTGCAGTGCATCCTGCAGGCACATGGCATATGATGCTTTTTGTCTGCCGCCGCCGTTATGCTACCTCTGTACTTGGCTGTACTATTTCGGTTCTTTGCTCTTTGCATTTCTACTACATCCCTACTATCTTTGCATTCCTTTGCCTCCCTTTCCCGTTATGCAGGAGTCTGCATGCAGAGTTGTCAGCTGCCGCTTGCCCTTCCTGGATTGATTGGTGTTGATTGCTCATTACGGCTCCAATTACACTGCTTCCGCATTTCCTCATATTCTCCGCATTACCTTCCTATATCCGTGGTTGTTGACGGGGAGGCCGTCACATGACTGGGTTGGGGAACGTAGTCATCCTCGTGCACATGCATCTATGAGGGCATTATGTACTCTCAGTGCATCTATTTCCTCGCGCCGATCCTGCTGCTGTGATGTGCATTGTACAGCCCATGTTTGCTGGCCTCCAATATGCTTCCTCCTACAGTGGCACACCCTCTGCGATTGACATGTATCCCGTGTAGGCCACTCCTCGGTGTACTACCGCTCGCCGCTTGCTCCATCCTTACACCGGCGCGGTTTTGCGATTCACTATTATCTGCCCCATGAGCAAGGGATAGACTACTAATACATGGTTACGGGCGAACACTGCCGCCACTCCTTGACAACCCTTGCGCTGGGGTTGAGGCTTTCCATACATACTATGGTGTGTGGTGGCTGTGCAGCTGATGTGTATTATACAGCTCTTTTAGGACATTGTCATATTATTTCATTGCTTTGCACCTTCTGTGCACATATCCGGGGGTTCTGCTGTGGTTTCTACGTACATAACATTTATGTCATTATTTACGGTTTGTGCATGTTTTCTTTGGACATTCTCGGTGCCTTTTGTCATTGGCATATTGCACCTGTATGATACCTGATGTTGACACCCTTCCGTTACTCCTTGGTCATGTTTGGGTAAATGTAAACCGTTTTTTTTGGTTTACATTGCCGCGTCTTACGCTTACGCCTGCCACCTCGTGGATCGCTATTTGCCTTCATTTGCATGGTGCAATACCACACACAGTGTGATTAGCATACCTACGCCGGGGGCGGCGCAGATCCGGTGCACGCCGGTAGTGCACGTGGGATTGATTCATACCTGAATCGCTCGGTGGCCATATTTGGCTTTATAACGCCGACGCTATGCGGGCGCCTGGCGCAAGGTTCATAAATCCCGGGGTTAGTCTATATTATATAAAACATATTTCTATTTTCTTTATATTTCCCCATCTTTTATTGCCATAATAACCATATTCCAACATAAACATACTTATAACCTTCATTTGTTTAATACCTTCCAGGACATTATTTTCACGTACTTTTCCCCACAATTTATTCACCCTTCTATATCTTAAAAATACATGTTCTGTTGTTTCGACTTCACTACAATAATTGCATATTCTAGCTTCTATTTTTATATGGCATATTTGAATACTTATTCATTACATTTAAATACCATTCTTTTCTATTATATTCTGTCAGTAATCTTTATTTTCCATACGTAATTTTGTCTTGATAATCTTTTATTTCTCCATTCACACATTCTTTGTCTTTTATATTTACTCATCACACACCATGTTTTCTTGTATGTGTCTTTTATTATACTTATTAATGAATTATTTTCCTCTTTTAACCATGTTAACACTTTATATTCATTCAATGAAACTGCATCAACGGTTGGAGTTACCAAACACACCCTTCCTTGTTCTTTCTTTTACATACAATGCACCTCTTTTAACTGGGTTTAATATGGGTCTCCATATGAATGAAAACACAAATGACATTACTTCCATTTCATATTTTACAAGGATGATAAACACATTTGCTTAATGTACAATTTTTCCCAATAATACAAAATTTATTAAATATGCTTTCTTATTTTTAATTTCTCCAAATCTTTTGGGTTTCTAATACCATGACAGGACTGGACCCCATTCCTACGTCAAAGTAGAATTAAAGTTCATGAAATTAGTACTGCTTCAGTCTTTGATGTCCCATGTGCCCAGTAATAACTCCTTCTGCAATTCATACAGAGTTACATATATTGGTAGCATATCTAAATACAATTATAGATTTTTTTTTTATAAGACCCATTGCTCTTACTATTATTGGGAGTGTCTGGGTATCTTTCTTCCACACTGCTGTTGTTTCTGCCTGCAGATCATGATATTTTATGACTTTCTATCTCTCTGTACACAAGACACTGTAGTCAATGGGTGTGACGAATTTAATGATCAATGCTACTTTTGTCTTCTTTTTGTGGACTACTCTATCTGGTTTTCTAGCATCTATCTTTTGCACTGTTGGTTAATAGATGATCCCATGTGATGTAAACTTCACAATTTTCTATGATGCTCTGTGGCTCATGTTTCCAGTGTTGTTCAGCCACTTCAGTACCATAATGTTTGCACAATCCTCAGTGCAACAATCTTGCCACATTATTATGCCTTTCAGTAAACAATCCTTCTGCCATTAATATGTCACAAGCAGCAACGATGTGTGTGACTGCTTCCAATTCAGTTTTATAAAACCTACATTTGTCTGTTTCTCCTACATGTTCAATGGACTTTGTAAACCAACGTGTATGCAGCCCCCTATCTTGGCCCATCAATATTAACCTTTCCTCTCTTGTTTTAAATTCACCTCTCCTTAAACATTCCTGCAACTGTTCCTGATCAACATGAGGTTCTTCCAGAAGTTTTCTAAACTTGCAACTATATTTATGCATTTTCCGCATTTCTTGCCTTCTCATCTGGTCCTTTACCTTGTTGTTTTTTTTTTTTTTTTGGCATATTCAGTTGATGCCTGATTTTTATTTACTTCTGGTTCAAATTCCATTCCTGTTTCACATTGATAGGATTCTGCTAGATTAAGCAGAGAAGTCATCTTAGATTTATTTTCCTCATGTTGTTCCAATATGTGTGGAGTCCCACAGTTGCAGATCTATACATGTAATCAGTTTCAAAGAGGTGAATCCCTCCTTCGGAACAGGGAATATATAATCTTGGTGAGTGCTACTTTTTATAAATCAGTTGGCGAGCATGAAGCATCCTTCTTGTTTTCCTGTCTAGTCTATCCAACAAATTTTGGGGCCCATCAATCACTCCAAAACTGTAAGTTACGACAGGAAGAGCAAACTGGTTTATAGCTTGGATTTTTTGTTACTAGATGTCAAGGCTGTTTTCAGGACTAACTTAAGTCTTCCAAAGTATTCCTTACCAAGTTTTATTCACATTTGTTCATGTTTTATTGTTACTCCTTCATCAATTCCCAAATATTTATATATTCCCTCTTGCTAAAGTTCTTTTATATCACATTCTTGTCCTAAACTGATGTTTTCCTGGTGCTGCAGTTTTCCTGCTTTAAAGGTTGCTTTTGCATATTTATAAAGACCAAATTACATTCTTATATCATCTGAACAGGTTTTGACAACTTGCAGTTGTACTTTTTGTTCATCTGATGAACTATACAGTTTTAAATCATTGACAAAGAGAAGATGAAAAGTCTTTACACTTTGTTGTTTTCTAGGAGCTAAGTTAGAGTCATAGCCTACGCTGTTATGTAGACAGCTTAATGGATTAAGGGCAAGGCAGAATAGCAGTGGTGATAGAGAATCACCCTGGAATATCCCCCTTTGAATTTTAATTTGTCCTTTATAATGGCTTACTTGCAGAGTGGTCCACCACTGTTTCATGGTCATTGTAATGTAGTTGATCAGTGTAGGGTGTATCTTATACATTTGTAAGCACTTTTTTATCTAGTAATGTGGGATACTATCAAATTCATAATTGTAATCAATCCATGCCATACTTATATTCTTCCCCCTTTTCCAGTTCTCTACTATGACTTTATTTAACAACAGATGATCCTTTATTCCATATGATTTTCTTTTATCACCCTTTTGTTCTACTGCCATAATTGAGTTTTCTTCTAAATTACTATAAACTCTGTCAGCATCAATTCCCATGAACAGGCTTATACTTTGTTGGGAGGCAAGTTATTGGTCTATAATTTTCAGGGTAGCTTGCAGGTTCACTCTTAATTAGAAGAATTGTCTTTCCTGTTGTTAGCCAGGTTGGTGGCTGTTTGGGGTGTGCAAATAAATAGTTCTTAATCATGGTTAAATCTTCGTGCAAAGATGTTAATACTGTTACCCAAAAGTGAGGTACTGCATCTGGGCCTGTGGTTTTCCAATTAGAGGCTTTTCTTAACTTTGTTTCAATCTGTCTAGCTGTTAATTCATCCCATTTCATATCCTTTACCTTTAAGCTTCTTATTCTTTCTTTTACTTCTTCGGTCCGTTTAGCATCTTTGTTATGTTCCACAGGATCTTCATAGATATTTCTCCAAAATGTATCTTTTTCTTCTTTTTTGGTGGTCTTTCAATTACTTTTACCTTGTTTCCCAGTTTTCTATAAAACTTTTTTGGGTCATCAATAAATTGCTTATTTTGTATTTTTCCTTTATATTTATCTGTGGATCTTCTAAGTTTTTCTGCCTGTATGGAGATTTTTATTTTATTTGCGATAGTGCATGATAGATCCTGGTCTGTTCTAATACTGTGCTTTGCTTTTATCCTGTCTATCTTTCTTAGTATTTTTGTCGATCTGTTCCCTCTATTCTTCGAACAGTGATACTTCTTGTCTTAATTTCTTAATAGTTTTCACTGTTTGATACTTCCATAATGGTGCTCGATTTCTCCCCTTCCTTTCCCTCACTACCCTGTGTTCTTGTGGTAGAGTTATTAATTTAGCTGCATAGTAATATATCCTGTTTACTTCTGTTATATTGCATGGATCATTTGTTTTATCAAACGTCTGACTTGTTGGGGTTTATTGACTTTCTGCAGTCTATTTCTTTCATTGATCTTAATATGCCTATCTATGTCTATTAAATCAAGCAGCTCTTCTCTTTGGTCATTTTCTTATAAACTGATGGCACATTTTTTGTCTTCTGTTTCCTACAGGCATTTTATAGAAAGTTCTATAGCATCTTCCTGTGGCACACTGTCTTCAATTTCTTCCTGTGCCATCCATTGCTCTGTCATATGGGAACTCACTGGCCTATCATTCCTCAACATTGACTGCATCAGTTTCCACAGTTTCCTGTTCCTTCCCTTGCTGTCCTGCTTCAAGTGAAGAATTATACTGGCTTCCTGTGGAAGGCTCCAAAATATCTTTTGTATGGCACCTGACCTATTACTGCCTGTTCCACTGTTTTCCCCTTAATTTGGATATCCATTTCTCTGTCCTGTTGTGGTGCTTTCTGAATTAAAATTTCTACACTAAATCATTCACTTTGTACATACTCCATGACTTCAGGTTCTATTTCTTTAATTTCTCCATTACTAATGCTTTTCTACTTTTCCTCTTTGTCTTCTTAGTTTTTATATTGTAAAGTTTTCCATGTCCAGATTGCTTTGCCTGTATTTCTCTTCAAATATCTTTGATGTTGCTCTTTTTGCATTGGTTAGTTTTGCTTTATCCTTTACATAAATATTACACCCTATTAAATCTCTTCTTCTTTCCCATGTCCATATTTCTTCTTCAGATGTCTCATGAGCTTCCTGCTTCTCCTTACTTTGGGGACTTGCTACATCATGCTGTGATGTAACTGTAGACCTTCTACATCAAATCCTTCACTTTGCAGGCCCTCCAAAACTTCAACTTCTATTTTTTTTAACTTCTACTTTACTAATCTTCTTTTCTACATTCCCGCTTTGTGATATTATTTTCTTTACTACATGACAACTTATATGTATTCCAAAATAAATATATATCCCTTAATTTTTGTATAATATCGTCCTGTTACTGCATTCTGTCTCCTTACCAAATTTTATACCTCAAAAACGAATGAAAGGCAAACCAGTAAAAATAAACCCCAGCAGGACAGAAGATCCACAAAAGATGTTTATTGAGCGCTTTTGTTTGGTATAATACAAAACTTCATCAGAATATCTGTGGTTTTGTGTACCAAACTGGGGCCTGTATTCTCCAAAGAATCCACAAAACTAAAAGATGCAGGAAAAACTCAGTTCTTTCTCTTGCTCTGACCATGTCTGGAATAATTCCAATGATTTTCCCAACCAGGATTGTTCCAGTGTTGTTCCTGCCTCATTCCCTTGTGATTCTGCTTGTTCCTTATCCTTTCTGACATTTTGAGAGGACCTTCTCAAAAATTCAGAAAGGATAAGTAACAAGCAGAATCATCAGGGAATGAGGCAGGAACAACACTGGAAAAATCCTGGTTGGGAAAATCATCAGAATTATTCCAGACATGGTCAGAGCAAGAGAAAAAAATGAGTTTTTCCTGCATCTTTTAGTTTTGTGGATTCCTGGGAGAATACAGGCCCAAGTTTGGTACACAAAACCACAGATATTCTGATGAAGTTTTGTATTATACCAAAAGAAAGCACTCAATAAACATCTTTTGTGGATCTTCTGTCCTGCTGGGGTTTATTTTTACAAATGTTATACCTAATATTTCTATTATTTCCATATTAAACTTGCTGTTTTCTATTTTACATGATATTCCAAGATCTTTCCTTTTATCTCCATTTATACTCATGCCTATAGGTCCCCAATTTTAATTAAGTTCTTTATTTTTTGTCATTAAAACAATATCATCCACATACAAAGAACGCAACTGGTTCTTTATTCCTTTCTATAGTCCTATATTCTTTTATTTTTAATGACATTTATCTGGGTTTATATTAAATATTCAAATGTTTAAATGTTCAAATCACTAAAGAATGAACTTTAGTGATCGAAAGCTTAAATGTTCGAATATCTATAAAAAGAACATTTAAAACAAAAAAGTAAAAGTAAAGGGTTTAAGCAGGGGACAAGCCCCCCTGCACCCCCCACTACTTAAATATACCAACTCCGAGATTGCACTTCAGTGTGCTACAGTTCAGAAATGGAAAATATCCCATTTCCTACACTGTAGTGCAATCTTGGAATTGGTATATTTAAGTAGCGGGGGGTGTGGAGGGTGCCCCCTGCTTATACCCTTTTGTTTTTCTTTCTTTTTTTTTTCTTTTTTATTTATTTATTTTTAATTTTTATATATATTAGAACATTTAAGCGTTCGATCACTAAAGTTAATTCTTTAGTGATTCGAACATTTAAATGTTAGAGTATCTAATATAGACCCATTTATTTTGCTGATCACTAGATTCATAACCAATACAAATAAAATATTACTCGCTTGATATCCCTGTCTTATGCAAGTCTTTGTATTTATATCTTGACTTAACCAACCATTCAATATAAATATTAGTTTATTTTTTATAGACTGAAATACTTTTACTATCTTTTCACTTATATTATGTCTCATAAAATTTCATGTTATATCCTGTCAAATGCTTGACTCAAATCACTTGCCATGATTTTAATTTCTGTTTTCCTATTCATTATATCATCTACCATTTCTCTTATCATTAATAACTGCTGACTTCCTTTCCCCTTTTTCCAAAATATTGTTTCTTCTGATATTTTATTTAATTTAGTCTCTGGTTTCTTATAATCTTAGTTATTTAAAACTATTGATCTACTTATTTCTTATATCCTTTTCCCCTCTTTTCCATATACATTTCATAGCTCCAATACATATTTCTTCTTGTGCTAAACCTTCATCTATCCATTCATTTAATAATTCCATGAATTACTTCTTCTGCCAATCTAAAATGTATGTATGCATATAATATTCTATTCCATCCAGTCCTATTACTGATTCCGCATTTACAATTTTTAACACATTATTCACTTCTTCCAATGTTATTTCTTTCTCTAAACCTTTGTTTAAACAACATCATTTTAATCTTCTCTTGATTCATCTCATATATTTCCTTCTCTCTTTTGAAACATTCTTTTTTGTTACTGTCTCTGAAAGCAATTGCTTACTTCATTGTATTTGTTCTTCTCTTTTTTTTTAATTTTGCTATTATAAATAACATTTCTTATATTTTTCATTTAAACTTATCCACCAAGACATTCAGTTCTTGTCAAATTCTCTCATACCTACATGACCATTTCATGATTGCCTAACCCTTTCTATACCATCCCTATCTAAATATTGATAATTTGGCCTTTTAATAGCTTTACCTGTTTTTATATATCACTTTATTTCTTGAATTTCTATCCAAATAGCCAAATGATCTGAAACTCCTGTAACTTTTATGCCCTCTTGTATAATTTTCAAACTTTCACTGGTTTATCCAATTGCTTGGCCTCCACCCTTTTTTTAAAGTGACTGATGAAAGGTGATTGCTTCTATTTAAATCTTTAAAGGCTGGCTTAATTTAATGTTGAACAGTAACGTGTGCTTTTCTTTTTTAGCTTTGATTAACTGGTGTCATTGTAATGTGAATACAGTATGTGTGTGTGTGCATGTGCATCTGTGTGTGTGTGTGTGTGTGTGTGTGTGTGTGTGTGTGTGTGTGTGTGTGTATGCATAATAATTTTAGTCATGATTCAATTACTTTTGGTAAGGTTGAAATAGACTGGGCTCATTCTGCAGTGGGAAAACTCCTGGGAAGCCTGTGATTAAAATTATTTTCTGTAGCTGTAAAATGTGTAGCTTATTTGGGTTGGTAGGTCTTGCTATAGCCTAAGGCAACAGTGCACATTTACTATGTATCCTTAAGGCCAATCACTATTAAGTATTAAGAGGTAGCAGTGGTGAGAGTCAAACCTGATATTGCTGATTCCATTGCACTTCAAATACTGAGGGCAGAAATGTGGGATTTAGAAAATTTTTCTATAAGGCCTTTAAATAAAAAAAAATGTCAGATGTTCTCTAACCTGTATGCAACCCCAGCTGATCTGATATAACTTGCATTCGCTCTTCAGTTATGATACTCTGGCTGCCTTTGGCAGGACAGATTCTGTCTCTCTCATAATTCTTAAATGGTACAGCAAGTATTGAGAAATAAATAAATGAATGCTGTGTTTCTAAAATAGAGTAGACATTGATGGAATTCAGAAAGCTTCTGACTGAGCTCAATATGTGTAAAAATATACACATTACATATATGTATGCATGTGTGTGTACTGTTTACTTTCTGAAACATCATTTACTGTTATTTTAACTAATTGTTTTGAAATCAAGGACTGACTGAGTATTTTAATAAGTTGCTCTTGTCACGTGTTTTTCATACCTGATGATGTTTCTGTTGAGAAAATGTAGGTTAATTTACAGTTTTGTTTAATACAGTTTTAACTTAGTCTGCTTGCTACTTTAATTGAGCTCTACATGTAAATCTAGAATGGTTTGTTCTTTTATTCATGCTCATTATTTTGACATCACAATTTATAAATTGGACTAAACTACAAGAAAAAAGAAATAAATTTCTACACTTATTTTGCATCATTCATTTGCAGACATCAGTACAAGCAATGGCTGTGTGGCTGATGTTTTAGACTGTGGTGGCACTAACGTTTTGCTACAAGTAAACTTGCCAGAGAAACTAGCCAATACTGTTTTTCACATAGCAAACTGTTATTTATGTATTTCATTTTATATCCATCTGCACTAAACTGGAAAGATATACTATAAATATAGAAAATTGTAATTAAATCCCCAAACCTTTGAAGTATATCTGCAGGTAAGTGGGCTCCTCGGAGGCACAGAATATTGAATGCACCTACCAGTGGGAAGTTCAGACCAGACTTATTAAAAGAGAGGTATAAGCATAATTTGACAGCAAGCCTAGAAAGTCTGATTTTATTACACTTTATTACAGAGATGCAAGACTTGAGGAAACATAAATTATTCAATACACTAGCATTTTTAAGAAAAGTAGTAACAGCTATCATTCTACATGTTTTTAGTCTCAGTAGAAAATGCATGGAACAGAGAAGCAATAGTAATAGCAATTATTAATATTATTATTATTATTATTATTATTATTATTATATTGCAATTAGGTGCTTAACTGACTTTAGAAAGGCATGATTCCACAGCTGAATGCATTCTGAAAAAATATACTTCCCACTATTTCAATATTTTTCCAATAACCTAGGCAATAGTAGCCCTTTTTCAGGTAAGAATGTTTTTTTTTTCTAATACTGCAGCCCATACAATTAGCATGTTCCCTACTGGATGTCAATATCCTACCCACTGAGGTTCCTAAATCCATGAGACAGAGAGAAAGATAAACGTGTCATGCAGGCTTCCTCTGTTAAGATGGAGCACTAGATCACAAGAAGACAGAGACTGTGACAATTTTAAGTGTAAGTAAATGCAGTTAGGAGGGTTGCCTCACAGGAACCTGAGAGATACTGTAAATCAATACCAAAACACTAGACCGCAGCACTAGCAGGTACCATGGGAGAGTGGTGACTGACATTTTTGGAGTCGGGTAAGTGAGGCTGACTTGGTAGTTCTGAACTGTTTTTTTTTTCCTTGACCACAGGGATGAAATAATTTATTATTTTTTCCTGTATGAATTTATTAAGAGGGATGCATTTTGTTAAAGCATGCTCACAATGAGCTTTCTATCACTAATTTAATATTGCATAAGCCATTGAATTATCAACAGCTAAAAAATCCATTACTGAATATTACTGATTAAAAAAAAAACAATTACTGAAGAGGAATGATTTTTTTTTTTGGGAGGGGGCTCTTGCATCCATTGCTAAACAATGATTTTATCAATCATTGTTCTACAATTTACAGCATGTAACTTTGTTATAACTTCCTAACAGCCTTTGTTCAGGGTGAAAAGGATCTGAGGACCAGCTACCAATGCAGTCAACAAACAGAACAAATAAATAAACTATGCAAGGCTGACTTTAAAATAGGAATATTTAAAATGCTAAATCATATTTTTTACAGTTGTAAAGTATCCAAGAGCCATAAATTCATTATATCCCAAATAGGAGTACTGATACTAAATGTGGTCGCGGCAAAAGACGTTGAATATATATCAGAAGAATGGAGTACTGTGCAACTGAAAGCATACTTATTTTTATTTATCTTTTGTTGGCCAGCTTAGTCCCACTAGGCTAGATGCCTCTTTTCAGGGAAGACTCAAGGTGGTATTTATACTACTAGGGGAAATTTGGCCAGGGAATCAGGGAACTCTTTTTGATAAGTTGCTACCACCAACTCAAGTGGAAGGGACCTCTGTTTAACCTCTCACCTGAAAGATTAAATGCTCTTTTCTATATAAACTTCATATTTATGCTACTCAAGTCAGAAGTGACAAACTTTATGACGCCCATGCACACTGTAACTGAAAGTTCAACTGCTGAATCCTACACTAAGGCACTGTATGAGCACATCCACTCATGCATGAATCATGCCAACCCAAATAGAACCAAGATGCTCTCCTCCAAAAATAGGAAGCCAATCTGGTGGTCGCCTGCCATAAACAAACTTTACAACAAAAGGAAGAAACTGTTGCAGAAAAGAGGAAAATCCCAGGATGCAATAAAACTCCCTTACCAGCCTCAGTAAGAAGCTGAGATCCCTCATAAAATCCTCCAAAGCTAGTTATGAAAATAAAATTGCCAAAGATTCCAAAGACAACCACAAGGCATTCTATAATTATGTCAAGATTTTAAATAGCAATGCTCAGATCTGCTCTGAGCTACAACATAATGGCATTAAATATACTGATCCCAAGGATATTGCCAATATCCCGGCAGATCAATTCAGTGCCAACTCTACCCCCCTTTTACCCCCTAAATGGCATATATCAATACCAGAAGATTGCCAAATTCTGGTAATAATGGCCATACAGGTAAAAAACACACTCTCCAAAGCTAAGAATACAGCATCCATGGGACCAGATGACATCACAGGCTGTTTATTACATGAACTACAAAATTAACTGGCACCTTACCTAAGTGTCATGTTTAATCATAGCCTCACCTCAGGTGTCATGCCCACTGAGTGGCACACAGCTACAGTTATCTGACTCCACAAGGGGGGATCCACCATGGATCCCGGGAACTAGAGCCCCATCAGTCTGATGAGCCTGATCTGCAAGGCCATGGGATGTATTATCATGGAACTTATAAACAAAGACATTGGCAACCTTCAAACACTGGACCCCACTCATTATGGGTTTGTGAAGGGACGATTTTATCTCCTGAACCTGATTAACTTCTTTGAATCAGTCTCCAGATGTGTGGATGAGGGTAAGGTGGTCCATACAGCCTATCTGGACCTCTCCAAGGCCTTTGACATCATCCCCCACTCTGGAATCATAGATAAACTTACGAAGCTTGGCATTAATCCCAGGATTAATTTTAGGATCACTTGCATAAAATTAGACCTGTTAGTAATAGCCTGCATTTCATTGCTGGAACCTGTGTTCTGAGAGAGAGCTTTTCAATCTATCTGGAAATATACAGAGCTAAGTATATTTTTTGGTTTTAGAGTTTGTACTGTTAATTGTTGCTTATAGTTTTTCAGATATCTGCTGAAAGTATTTTCCCCACCTCCACCTATTTTCTGCTGTGTCTTCAGTTGGTATAATTGTTTTTTACAGCTTGTGTGTTATCTAACTCAAGGATCACTTGCATAAAATTAGACATGTTAGTAACAGCTTGCATTTCATTGTTGGAACCTGTGTTATGAGAGACTGCTTTTCAATCTATCTGGAAATATACAGAGCTAAGTGTATTTTTTGGTTTTAGAGTTTGTACTGTTAATTGTCTCTTATAGTTTTTCAGATCTCTGCTAAAAGTGTTTTCCCCACCTGCCCCTATTTTCTGCAGTGTCTATAGTTGGTATAACTGTTTTTTACAGCTTGTGTGTTATCTAACTCAAGGATCACTTGCGTAAAATTAGACCTGTTAGTAACAGCCTGCATTTCATTGCTGGAACCTATGTTCTGAGAGACGGCTTTTCAATCTATCTGGAAATATACAGAGCTAAGTATATTTTTTGGTTTTAGTGTTTGTACTGTTAATTGTTGCTTATAGTTTTTCAGATCTCTGCTGAAAGTGTTTTCCCCACCTCCCCCTATTTTCTGCTGTGTCTTCAGTTGGTATAACTGTTTTTTTACAGCTTGTGTGTTATCTAACTCATGGATCACTTGCATAAAATTAGACCTGTTAGTAACAGCCTGCATTTCATTGCTGGAACCTGTGTTCTGAGAGACTGCTTTTCAATCTATCTGGAAATAAACAGACTGAACTTCAAGATGCAATGAAAACTCCAAATACAAACAAGAAACATCTTGCAGTAGCCTCTGCTTCAACATATAGTTTATTAAATTAATAAATAAAAACAGACTGTAAACAAACAATCTAGTATAAAGCACTTTTTGTCCGATGAAGTTACCGCACTTCTTCAGATACAAAAACACGTCAAATAGTCCCTTTTTATATTTAAACATTTCAACAATCATCTGTGTATTAGATTAATTAATCAATTAATTGAAGTTAACCCTTCCTATGCCTATCAGTAAAATGCATTGTAGCCAAGAGGCTCGTTATAACCAAGAAGTTCATTAAAAATTTTAAAAATACATTTAATATACATTTAATTTTACTGGCCTTCTATGCCACTTAAAAGTAACAGAATTGATATAATATAATAAAATTATTATTATAAATATATTATTTAAACAACCTATCAATTCTTAAAAAAATGTATATAAATCGATATTAATAATAGTGTATGTATATATTAAAACATTAATTTATAAAAACATAAAAAGATTTTTATGTATAAATATACTTGACACTTTGTTTTACATAATGTTTGTATGACCAGTGGTTCTCACTTCCATCCTCACATTTCACTCATTACAAGATTTAATTAATTTTCCAAAGAGATACAGAAAATATTATGGAAGAATTGTCGTTTGCTATCTAATGACAAAGATATAATGGACAAAGTAGGGGATGGACCAATGATTACTTACAAAAGAGGTAGAAACCTGAAAAATTTGATTGAGGGCTACGTGCCAACTATTAGTAGGAACCCAGGTATGTTCTATTGTGAGTCATGTAGGTACTGTAAATACATTGATATAGGGCCAAGGTTCGAAGTAAGGGGGAGAAGTTATACAACCACACAGTAATATAACTGTAACTCTAAGTTTGTAGTGTACTTTGCACAATGTCAGGGGTGTACAGTTTTCTATATGGGAAAAACTGACCGTAAATTGAAGGAACACATTTACGAACATGTGTATGCTATAGGCAAACATAAACTAGAGAATGCATTAGCAAAACATTGTAGTGAATACCCCCTTCATTTTTTCAAATTTTGAGCCATAGACCAAGTGTCAATAGATGACAATTATAGAAGGGGACAACTAAGTTTGCTACTAGAAGAGCGTGAACTTATGTGGCAACTTAGATTGGACTCCTGTCAATACCCAGGGATTAATGAAATATATTCCTTGGCCTGTGTTTTGAAATTGAAAAGTATAAGTAGGTGAAGGGGGACTCACTTCAGATTCCAGATTTATGTTTATGGATACATTCTAGAGTGTGAAATGTGAGGATGGAAAAACCACTGGTCATACAAATATTATGTAAAACAAAGTGTTGCTTATATTTATACATAAAAAATCTTTTTATGTTTTTATAAATTAATGTTTTAATATATACATACACTATTATTAATATCGATTTATATGCATTTTTTAGGAATTGATAGATTGTTTAAATAATATATTTATAATAATAATTTTATTGTATTATATCAATTCTGTTACTTTTAAGTGGCATAGGAGGCCAGTAGAATTAAATGTATATTAAATGTATTTTTAAAATTTTAATGAACTTCTTGGTTATAACGAAACTCTTGGCTACAATGCATTTTATTGATAGGCATACGAAGGGTTAACTTCAATTAATTGATTAATTAATCTAATACAGAAATGATTTTTGAAATGTTTAAATATAAAAAGGGACTATTTGACATGTGTTTTTGTATCTGAAGAAGTCCGGCAACTTCACCGGAAGAAAAGCGTTTTATACTAGAGTGTTTGTTTACAGTCTGTTTTATTTTTTAATTTAATAAACTATCTGTTGAAGCGGAGGCTACTGTGAGCCGTTTTTTGTTTGTATTTGGAAATATACAGAGCTAAGTATATTTTTTTGGTTTTAAAGTTTGTACTGTTAATTGTTGCTTATAGTTTTTCAGATCTCTGCTGAAAGTGTTTTGTCCCACTCACTCTCCCTATTTCTGGCTCGTGGTTTAAATTTGGTGGATTTTGCCGTTGCCTGCCCCACTGTAGATTTGATCTGGGACACTCCCCCAGTCCCATCTCTTTACCTCATTCTACCTAATAAACTCCTTCTGCATTTGCTTTTAGTCCTTTTTAATTTAATTGCATTTTTAAACTGTGTTTCATCTAATATTGCTACATACTCAAGTGTAATAGCTTGCACTGCATGTGAATTGTTTTTACTGCTGTTTTAGCTACTTTTCTGTAAAAAGAAAAAAATACTGTAAGCCTGTTTCCTACCTTTCCTGTAACTAGTGAAGTCCAGATACAGATTTGCTGTATCCAGGATTGTATGCAAGCTTCTGAGCCCCACAAGCCTTTCTGTGTTGGAGGGAAGCCTTCTAGGTAACCTGTCTACCACATAAGGAGTGGTTCTGGCCCAGAAATTGTAGTTATTGGCCGTATGGGCATTTACACTTGTTTCTGTCCTGTAACGCATCTAGTGCAGATACAGATTCTTAGTTTTAGCATTTAAATTTGCTTATTCATGCTCAGCACTTGTTTAGAACTTGTAGGCACTAAATAAGCTACTAATTACTATAGCACTTAACCTTCCTCATTACCTAGAGGAAAACAGTTTTTGTACTTACTTTTCTCACTTGCTTAGAGAAAAACAGCTCTTGTACTCACTTTCCTCACTTATCTAGAGGAAAATAGTTTTTTTTTATTCAGGCATGTCCAAGAGTCAGCTCCCAGTGTTATCTCCTGTCTATCTGATGAATCTGGGCATCTTGAGGCAATGTAGAAATTGCCTCATGTACACAGACAACCCTCTCCTCCTAAAACCCAACACTACAACCTGTGAGAAATGCACTTATCTAGCCAAACTGGAGGCAAAGCTCTCTCCAACCAAGACTGAACTTGACAGTCAAGAGGAGAAGGTAAACATTTGCACCACACCACACTCATCACATATTCTCACTAAATCTACACCACCAAAGTCAACACATAATAACACAAAAACATTCACGGAGGTGCTCAATAATAATCTGTCTAAGCAACAGAGACCTCCAAAGCAGAAATGTAAGCAACCTCCATCCCCCAACACAACCCAAATGACACATAGCCCACAGACTCAGTGTGCCACTCAACCTCAGCCAATAAGGCAAAACAACTTACCCAACACACTAGTCATAGGTGACTCTGTAGTCAGGCAAACTGATGTCCCACTCACCAGGTTAAACAAGGAGAAGGTTACTGTCAGCTGCCTGTCGGTTGCCAGGATATGGCACATAACCCACGCACTCAGGTCACTTCACAAGTACAAATATGACTCTGTCATTGTCCATGTTGGTGTGAATGACCTGAGACATACCTCCCTGGACTACATGAAAAGAGGCATGGAAGAGCTCTCTGATCTTGTAGCCCAGGCAGGTATGACCCTAGCCCTGAGTAGCATTCTGCCATTGCCCAGAATGATACCGCAGTACAAGGACAAAATGATTGACTTCAACAATTGGCTAAGCTTCTGGTGTCATTCTAAAGGGATCCAGTTTCTGTCTGCTTGGGATGACATGGACGACAGACCACGATGCTTTGCCAGAGATGGCCTGCACCTGTCGCCCCTGGGATTCTGGATACTGACTAATGCTCTTGCTGCCCCTATAGTGCCTTTTTAGGCAAGGTTCAAATGACAAATTCACCACCATAACAGGAACAGGCAAGCAAAAACTGAGGGTAATGCTACTCAATGTTAGAAGTCTAAATCTCAAAATGCACTCGCTTGAGGCACTCCTTAAAATGGAGAATATCGATATCTGTGCAGTGACTGAGACCTGGTTCAAGGCTCCAGAAAGCACCCCTGCACTACCAGGCAATAACTCATACCACACCTTTCGGCCATGTAACCTGGACCGAAACACCAAAGGTGGAGGTGTGTCCATATTCATTAAGGATATCCACACCTCCAGGCTAGTTGCTCAGCATAATGCATCCGAGGTTATCCAAAGTGCAACTAACTCTGGACAAAACTGCAATCCAAACTGTACCTTGCTACAGATCCCCCACCATGCTCCATGATTCCCACTCCTCTTTTCTTGATGTACTGGAAAATATTAGGGTTCAACCAAACACTCTAATAATGGGTGACTTCAACTACTCCACCATTAACTGGGAAAACTACTCGTGTACCAACTCCTTAGTTCAACGCTTTCTGGAATTTTTAAACTCCAAATCCCTGGATCAACTTATCCACACCCTCACCAGGGGCAACCATATCCTAGACCTAGTTATTACCAACATGAGTGACCGGTGTTGCACATCTGAAGTCAACTCCTCATTGGTCTGATCTGACCATAAGCTAATCACCCTTGATTTCCACATCCCACCCCACCCCCCCATTAAGGAAACCACGGTAAAACATTTCTCCAAAGCCAACTTCATGCTTCTTAAGACAGAAGTGGTGAACTTCATGGCACCCATGCAGATGGACAATACAGTTACAACTGCTGAATCCTATACAAATGCACTCTATAATCACTTACATGAGTGCATGGATCGTGCTATCCCAAACAGACCCAAGAAGCTATTCTCCAAAAAAAGGAAGTCAATCTGGTGGTCCCCTGCCATAAACAAACTGTACAACAGAAGGAAGAAACTGTTGCAAAAGCGAGTAAAATCCCATGAGTGGAGGAGCTCCCTGGTCAGTCTCAGTAAGAAGCTGAGATCCCTTATAAGATCCTCCAAAGCTAGCTACGAAAATAAAATCAACACTAATTCTAAGGACAACCACAAAGCATTCTATGGCTATGTCAAGAATCTGGATGGCAACACCCAGATCTGCTCTGAGTTACAGTACAATGGCACGAATATTACAGAACCAACTGATATTGCCAACATCCTGGCTGATAGGTTCAGTGCTAACTTTACCCCCCCTCACCCCCTAAAGGGCCCATATCTATATAGGAAGAATGCAGAGTCCCTGTAATCACAACTACGCAGTTAAAAGCTGCACTCTCTAAAGCCAAAAACACAGTATCCATGGGACCGGACAACATCCCAGGCTGTGTTTTACATGAACTTCAGAATGGACTGGCTCCCCACCTAAGCACCATATTCAATAATAGCCTCACATCAGGCTTTGTGCCCACTGAATGGCGCACAGCAACAGTTATCCCACTCCACAATGGGGGAGTCACCACTGATCCTGGGAATTATCACCATTTTAGCCTGACGAGCCAATGTCTGCAAGGCCATGGAATGTATCATCATGGAACTCATAAACAAAGACATTGGTAACCTCCAAACTCTGGATCCCACCCAGTTCAGGTTTGTAAAAGGCAGATCATGCCTCCTGAATCTGATCGACTTCTTTGAGGCAGTCACCAAAGCCGTAGATGAGGGTAAGGTGGTTCACACAACCTATCGTGACCTTGCCAAGGCTTTCGACACCATCCCCCATTCTGGAATTATAGCTAAACTCACTAAACTAGGTATAAATCCGTACGTCACAAGATGGGTTGCCAAATGGCTCACTGACAGAACCCACACTGTAAAAGTTGCTGACTCCAAATCTGACCTCAAACCAGTGACAAGTGGAGTACCACAAGGTTTAGTCCTGGGACCTCTCCTATTTGGTATCTACCTCTCTAAAGTTCAGGCTAACACAGAAAGCTTCCGGCTAATGAACTTCACAGATGACTGCAAACTAGGAGCCATAGTCAAGTCCCCTAATGATGTGGACATCCTACAGAAGGGCCTCGCTAAGGCAGATGCCTGGTGTCAGAGCCATGGCATCAAGCTCAATGCCAAAAAGTGCAGTGTCATCCCCTTTGGTAAAAACTCTGTACCCATGAACTACCACATAAGCAGCTATCTACTTAACACTGAATGTGTGATAAGAGACCTTGGGACCCAGGTGGACAGTAGTCTCTCCTTTGATAGTCACCGCCACAGTAGTCAGGAAGTCCTTCTATGTGGCACACCTCATTATAAAAGGGTTCTCATCCAGGAAAAAAGAGGTAATTGTTCCCCTCTACTCGGCACTCATTTGACCCATTATAGAGTACAATGCCCCTTTTGGAATGTACCTCACAAGATATCTACAGCAGCTGGAAAGGCCACAGAAGTACCTCACAAAGAGGATTACTGTCCTCAAACAAATGCCCTACAATGACCATCTCAAAAAAACTCCAGCTTTACTCTGTAGCATATCGCCTACTCCGAGGTGATCTCTGCCTAACATATAAAGCTATGTCAAACCCAGAGCTGTTGGACATGCTACATCTAAATAAATCCCAATCCCTCCGAGCTACATGCTCTAGGGACCTAAACCTTGTCACCACAATGAACTGGACATGCTGGAGGGCTAGATTCCTGTCCCAGAGACTTCCCATACTCTAGAACAGGCTACCCATCTATGTCAAGCAAAGTTCTTCATTAGCACTCTTTAAGAAAATTCTTGATGAGTGGATGGGAAATAGGAAATACACCCCGAGGATCACTTCTGTATCTCTGCTCGACAGTGGCACAGGAAAATAACTTTCTTGGGTGGCGCAAGCCAGGGAACCTTGTTGACTAGGCTTACGTATGCCCTTGGGCCGATAGCCTAGTACCTACATATGAACCTATGAATGTCACTCAATGGGTTGCCACCTGGCTTACAGACAGAACCCACACTGTAAAAGTAGCCAACTCAAAATCCAGCTCCAGACAAGTGACAAGTGGAGTACCTCAGGGTTCAGTCCTGGGACCACTCTTGTTTGGCATCTACTTCTCTGAAGTACAGGCCAACACTAAGGGACTCTGGCTAACAAAGTTTGCAAATTACTGCAAACTGGGAGCATAGGCGCCGGAAGCTGTTAAAGACTGGGAGGGTGGAGGGTGACAGGGGCACTTAGTGAACTAAAAAGGGTAATTTTTTATAACTATTTGCTACCACAACATAGGTTCATTTGGAGGGCATTTTAAGCTTAGCCAATTCCCATTTGGTGCTTGAATTAACATTTTCTGATTGGTCTTAGCTATCCCTATGGCTGACAATTGTATATTAGCCCTAGTGAGAACAACTGTGATCATACCATAGATAATTTGAGGGGGCCATATAACAGATGCAGCATTTAGGAACTGCCTCTATCCATTAGTGGCATGAGGGGAAATCCTGGAGTACATTTTTTATTACCCGTCTTTAGATCCAAGTTGCATTTGAATATGGATGAATGAGCTTTGTTTTATTTTTATGGATAGTTTGTTCCGGAACAGTGGTAGCCTCTGTGATATATATCGATCTCTCCACAACATTCAGTTTAGATACTTGTACTGAGTATTTCTGATGCCATTTGACTTGCTGATGTTCAGGAGGTCCATCTGTATTATGTCGGAGGATGCTTTGTATGCCAGACATGTCATCTCTAAGCACTCTGTAGGATACTGAGTATAGTAATAAATCTTTGAAGTGGTTCATGCAAGACCTATTGTTTAGGACTTGTATCCTTTTAGTAAGGTATTTCTGAAGGTATTCCAATTGTTGCATGGGGCTGGACACATATATGCCAAAGTGGGCATTATACAAAATGATTGACATAATGAGAGCTTTGTAAAGGGGGACAGCAACATCTCTAGATCTAGTCACAATTAATTTGTTTATAAGCTGTGCAATATATAACTCTGGGCACATGTTGGCCAAAAGTTAGGTCACTGTACACACCAGTTCCCAAACGCCAAACACATGGATCAGTTCTCAGAGGGCATTGTCATGATTTTGACACCAATTATTATTTGGGACAAACCTTCCTGGATGATGGTTAAGTCATTTGGGGATTCAATAACTTCTCCTAGCTTGCAGTCATCTCAAGCTTAGCTGGCCAAAGCTCTTTGGTATTTCCTTTACTTTTGAGATGTATATGCCAAGCAGAAAATGTCTCAGCACTGAACCTTGGGGGACTCCATTGCTGACTGGTTTCTTCCCCTGTTTTGATCTCCTGCATCCTGTGAGCCAAGTTGGCAATGCAGCTGGTGATGTAAGTGTTTGCTCCTACATTATTCATCAGTGCAGCTGGTGATGTAAGTGTTTGCTCCTACATTATTCATCAGTGCAGCTGGTGATGTAAGTGTTTGCTCCTACATTATTCATCAGTGCAGCTGGTGATGTAAGTGTTTGCTCCTACATTATTCATCTTTTGTACTACACCTGAGTAAGGTATTGTGTCAAAAGGCTTGTCCAGGTCAAGGTAATGTGGTGTAAACTGTTTTATCTTCATCCATTGCTTTGGTAACAAGAGTAAAGCTTAAAATTTGCCCATGATTTTGAGCTTTTCATACTTTCCTGTGGGCTTTTTTCAAACACATTTTTGGGGCCATGCATGCATGTATGCATTTCTTGATTCACCTTCCTGATTGTATTAAATTATATTCCTTGTATAATACAGCACACTTGTTAGACTTAAGTTAGAGCGCATTTTAAATTTATTGTTTAAACATTTTTCCAGTAGGCAATGAAGCAAAATGCATGCACCAATAATGACAAAACTGCCCTATTCAGAACATTTTCATGATAACAGTCTACTTCTACACACAATATATAAATACAAAATCACAGTAGACTGTAGGTTCCCTGTTATGAGAGGGAAAGTCCGTTTGAGCGAATCCGTAAATGTCGACATGTATTGCGCGAACTGGCATTACAGTGAACATCCAAAACTGCAAATTTGGAAATGTCGAATTGCTCCATAAGGTAAGTTTGCAATAGTTACAGATCTTAGGGTTAGGGTGCGGGTTAAGGTAAGTGCATAGATAGTTAATGTATGTAAGATTTAGTGTAGGGTTAGGAGTAGGGTTTTCGTAAATGTATGTATGCAGATTATTTATTTTGCTTGTTTATATTTTCGTAGGGGAAGTGTGTGGTAGTTACGGACCTTAGGGTTAGGGAGGGGTTAAGGATAGTGCATAGATAGGTGTGTATGTGGGGTTTAGTGTAGGGTTAGAAGTAGGGTTTTGGTGCTTTACTTTAGGGTTAGAAGTAGGGCTTGGTTAGTGTATGTATGTGCTTTTTTTATTTTGTTTGGGTAGGTAGTATGTAGCAGGTGGTGATGTTGGCCGACTATGATAGTTCGAGATTTAAAATTTTGTGGTTTAGTACATTCGGTATTCTCGTGGTTCACACAATTCATGTCAGTGTTTTGGTATTCGCTCAAAAGGAGTTTTGCTCTGGTAATATAGACCCAGACTGTAAGCCATAGGCATGTTGCACAGCTTCTTGAACTTATTTTCAGTTGGGGGGGGGGGGGCAAAACACCAAAATCCAGGGGCACATTTTAAACATTGCATGTATAATTTTGGAAAGTTGCTTACATAAAATGCTACCACCTTGCATTTCACTGCTAAGTCTTGAACCCAGAACACTATGTACTACAGTCAGAGCAACATACCACTAAGCTAAACCAGCAGTTTCTTGAAAGACAGGAAGACAAACTTAAGGCTTTCATATCTTTTAGTGAATTCAGTTCTCACTTCTCACTATAGCTCTCAACCTCTTAGCACAAAAATACACAACAAAGCCAATAATGGGGGAATACAGCCCCAAAATAGGGACACATTTCAAATACTGATTTTATAACCTTAGAAAATTCCTAGAATAAAAGGTTTTGTTTTACCACTCCTGCGAGCCAGAAAGAACAGAACAAAAATGTGAGGCATAAATTCACGAGTGATGGTGGCTAGGGACTTTAGGCTCTTTTTACCTGTACCCAAGGTACAGGGTTTGAGCCTGAGTGCCTGTAGCCACCAGATGTATCCTGCTGGGTGCATTTACACACACACACACACACACACACACATACCAGTGTATTCCGGTAGCATTCTCCATTTCCACTCCACTCTAGCATTCAGCTTCTGTCCATTCCCCAGCTCCACTCTGCAATTAACTCCTGTCATTCCTGCCCTACAGTCCAGATGCAGCAAATCTGCTCCATTACAGGCTTCTGAAATAATAAATCCTGTTTGCTAACATCATTGTGGCAGTTGAGAGGTGCGGAAAACGAAAGGGACAGAGGTATGGATGATCTGCAAAAGTGGCGGGGGCTCCCCTCCCCCCACACTCTATGGTTCCAGTGCCCATGACTGGGAGCCATTATTAAATCCCCAAATTATGTGGATACTCTACAAAGGGTCTTACAGAAATAGATGCTTGGTGCCAGAGCCATGAGCTCAATGCCAAGAAATGTATAGTTATCCCCTTTGGGAAAAAAACACATACCCGTGAATTACCACATAGGTGGCAGTACACTAAACACTGAAAGTGTGATAAGAGAATTAGGGACACAGGTGGACAGTGGTCTCACCTTCGATAACCACATTGCCACAACAGTCAGGAAATCTTTCTATGTCGCACACCTCATCACCATGGACTTTTCATCCAGCAAAAAGGAGGTCATTGTCCCACTGTACTCATACCTCATTAGACCCATTATAGAATACAATGCCCCATTTGGTATGTACCTCTCAAGACATCTGCAACAACTGGAAAGGCCTCAGAAATACCTCACTAAAAGAATCACAGGCCTAAAGCAGATGCCCTATGCTGACCACCTAAAAAAACTCCAGCTATACTCTGTCGCATATCGTCTACTCAGAGGTGATCTCTGCTTAACATACAATGCCATGAAATCCCAATCCCTCAGAGCCACACACTCCAGGGATCTAAACCTTGTCATCACAGTAAACAAAACATGCTGGAGGGATAGGTTCCTGACTCAGAGACTCCCCAGACTCTGGAAATGACTGTCCATACATGTCAAGCAGAGAGCCTCTTTGGCCCTCTTCAAAAGAACCTTTGACGATTAGATGGGAGAAGGGAACTTCACCCCAGGGATCACGTCAGTCACCCTGCTAGACATGGGTCCAGGGAAGTAAATAGTATGGGAAGAAACAGCCAGGGAATTGTTATGGCTAGGCTTGTATGGCCCTAGGGTCAATAGCCTAGTACCAACCTATGACCCTATGAAAATGCAGGCATGTGCAATATAAAAGATGTCCTGCATAAATAATTGAATCCTTGGCAGAACTTTTATTTGAGGAACATCACCATAAATTCCTGAAGATCTTTTGATGGAACGTATTGCTATTGTAATGTTCTCCCTGCAGGATGCCCTGACGCTGAGTTCATCTGACCCCACCATGGGCAGAGATTCACTGCATGTTTACATCTTGGGAATCATCATTGCCAAGCTCTTATTCCTACTCTTTGAGAGCTGCAATGGCTTATGTTTGTGCCAAATTTAAATTCTGCTTCTGGTATGTATGTCCCTAAATGATTGTGGTCTCATCTGCATGAAAGACATGACTGCTTCCTAATGCCTCCTGAGCTATGCTACCAAGGGGATGCAATGCCAGTGTTTTGCAAATTTTGAAATAAAGCATCTGCTTATGTATCCTTCCCTTACCAAGTTGTGCACATTTAGAACTTACTACCATAGGTTCATAGGTTCATAGGTTCATACTAGACTATCTGCCCTGGGGCATTTATAAGCCTAGCCTGATTGTGTTTGGCTTATGCCACCCCTTGATTTGAGCATACTGTGCCCTTTTTAAAGTTTAGTTTACTGTGCCTCTCTCTAATAGTGACACGGAAGTAATCCCCGGGACAAACCTACGATCCCCCATCCACTCATCAAGATTCTTCTTGAAGAGAGTCAGTGAGGTGCTCTGCCTAACATGAATTGGAATTCTATTCCAGTGCGAAGGGAGCCTCTGGGTTATGAATCTGTCCCTCCAGCATGTTCTATTTATTTCTGTGCTGAGGTTCAAGTCCCTCGAGTGCGTGGCTCTAAGGGATTTAGATTTACTGAGGTGGAGCATGTCCATTAATTCTGGGTTGGACATAGCTTTATATGTCAGGCATAGATCGCCTCGAAGTAGGCGGTATGCAACTGAGTAGAGCTGGAGTTTTTTTTAACCGAGCAGCATATGGCATCTGTTTGAGTCCCTTGATCCTCCTGGTGAGGTACTTTTGGGGTCTTTCTAATTGCTGCAGGTGTCGGGTAAGGTACACCCCAAAGGGGCATTGTATTCTATGATGGGCCTGATGAGGGATGAATAAAGGGGCACGATTATCTCTCTTGATCTAGATGTGAATCCTTTCATGATGAGGTGGGCTATGTAGAAGGTCTTACTAACCACTTTGGCAATGTGGTTGTCAAAGGAGAGATTGCTGTCAACTTGGGTCCCAGATCCCTAATTACTTTCTCTGTACTTAATGGGTTACCACCTATGTGGTAATTTGCAGGCACATTGTTTTTGCCAAAGGGTATGACTATACACTTTTTGGCATTTAGCTTTAGACCATGGCTCTGGCACCAGTTATCCATCTCTGCGACACCATTTTGAAGGAAGTTTGTGTCAGCTGGAGAGTCAATTATGGCGCCCAGTTTGCAGTCATCTGCAAACTTGGTGAGCCATAGTCCTCCCACATATGCCTGTACCTCAGAAAAGTAAATACTGAACAAGAGAGGTCCCAGGACAGAACCTTGTGGGATGCCACTTGTGACCGGTTTTGAGTCTGACATGGCTCCAGCAACTCTGACTCTGTGGGTTCTGTCTTTGAGCCAGTTTGCAACCCATCTTGTGACATAGGGGTTTATATTTAGCCTGGATAGCTTATCTATGATGCCTGAGTGGGGTATTGTGTCAAATGCCTTTGCAAGGTCCAGATAGGCTGTGTGGACTACCTTCCCTTCATCTATGGCTTTGGTGACTGTTTCGAAGAAGTCGACCAGGTTCAAAAGGCAGGATCTGCCCTTGACGAAGCCAAACTGGGTAGGATCTAGTGTCTGTAGGTCCCCAATGTCTTTGTTTATGAGTTCCATGATGATCCTCTCCATAGCCTTGCAGACTAGGTTAGTCAGGCTTATGGGGCGATAGTTTCCAGGGTCCACAGAGGCGCCACCTTTGTGGAGTGGGACCACTGTTGCTGTATGCCATTCTTTGGGCACATATCCTGTAGTGAGGCTGAGACTGTACAGCGGTTTTACTTGAGAGATTAGTTCTTCTTGGAGTTCATGTAAGACACAACCCGGGACGCCATCTGGTCCCATGGAAGCAGTGTTTTTTGCTTTGGAGAGGGCGGCCTTCACCTGAGCATCAGAGATGTTTGGGAGGCTGCACTCTGCCGGGATAGATACTTGCTTTTTTTGGGGGGGGGAGTTTGCACTGAACCTGTCTGCCAGGATATTGGCGATGTCTGTGGGTTCAGTGTATTTTTTGTCGCTTAGAATCAACTCAGAATAAGTCTGGGAGTTGCATCCCATGTTCCTATCATAACTGAAAAAAACCTTATGATTGTCTTTAGTGTCCTGTGCAATTTTTCTCTCGAAGCTGGCCTTGGGGGATTTTATGAGGGATCATAATTTTTTGCTAGTACTGATCAGAGATGCCTTCCCTTTTAGGGATTTTGCTCTATCATGTTGTAGCTTCCTCCTTCTGTTGTACAGTTTATTTATGGCTGGGGTCCACCAGACTGGACGCCTGCCTTTGGATGATTGGGTCTTGATTTTGTTTGGGATAGCATGATCCATGCATTCCTGGAGATGTCCGTAGAATGCGTTTATATAGGATTCTGCAGTTTGGGCCGTAGTTTCCACTGGCCCTGGGGCCTTGAAGGATTCCACTTCAGTTTTGAGAAGTGTGAAGTTCACTTTTGAGAAGTTTTCACTGTGGTTTTCTGGGCTGGGGGTGGGGTCTGGATGTGGATATCCAGTGAAATTAATTTATGGTCTGATCTTACCAATGAGGGATACCATGGTAGCCTCACATATATTTCAACTACTCCTTCTTTAATCAGTCATTTAAAAACAAAACTTTCTGATCTTGCTTTCTATGATGGTTTAACAAGTCATTTTCAATACTGGAGTAAGCTTCATGATTGGTTTTTATGTAATTTATATTTCTTTTCTTACTGAATTTTATATCTTGTACTTGTTACGAACTGGAGCATTTCTCCCCGGGCCTCCGCTGAAAACAGGATCTGTGGAACCTAGTCGGACTTTCCCGGTCAACAAATGTTAAATAAATAAATAAATAACGATGTTGAATTTGAATCTGAATTTGAAGTCTTGCAAAGTATTAATTTAGTTATAATTTACGTCAAACACAAGAACAGCAATATGCAGTTCCATTTCTATTAGGGTGATGAAAGAGCATATTACATTGTTAAAACAAAAGTAGAATTAAGAATATGTGGTCTCTGCAGAGCTATCCAGATTTCTTTGCTGAATGCACAATATATTGGCTACTGATAGAATGCAGTTATGTTTGGAAGTGAGATGTACCCAATATAAAATAGTCACAGTAGCCTTATTAAATCCAGGGAGATCGCCAACATACTACATTTCCTACCAGCCAAGTTTTTTCATAATGTAGGTTGTGTAACTGTTATGCACAGAGTAGCCATTTTACTAAAATACCTCTTGCCAGATTATACATACCATGTTCAGAGTGGTTTTATCTTTACCATTCAAGTACAAGATAGTGAGAAAATGTTATTTTCCAAAAATAAATGATCATAACATAAATTAGAAATACTGTATTAAGAAATTGAAACAACATTTAGTAATTAGAATGGGGCATATGTATCTGAGGTACTGTAAACATTAAGACTGGTGTATCATTTTGGTCAGATTTTGCAACTGTATGTGTTGTCATTCTTATTTTAAAATAAAGTGATATATTTCAAGTAACTACACAGAAGGAGACACAACACACTCCTGACTGATCTCCCCTTTCTTCCTTGTAGTGATCATAGAACCCTTTATATACTCTCTTAGGCAATTACCCAAAATAATGGGAATCCAGCATTCAGGGGATTTATTTATTTAACATTTGTTTACCGGGATGGTGTGACTGGGTCAGAAAAAACCTATTTTCAGTGGAGGCCTGCGGAGAAAAGTTCCAGTTACATACATATAGAGCTGTACAAACTTATACATATAACATAGAAATTACATGAGTTCCAAGCAAGCAGAAACATTGATATGAGGCAGATGGTAACATTTATATTGCAAGGTATACAAGTAAATAATTAAATGATACAGAGTGATGAAAGTACAGATGGAGAGAAAGAGCAAAAGAGAGATTTAGTCTGGTCTGCTCTGGAGAAGAGATTAGCCTGGATCAGAGCAAGAGCACAGCCAGGAGTTGGTCATGTGTTGTTTCAGTACAGTTTTAAAGGCAAGTAGGTTAGTAGTAGTTCTCACAGTAAGTGGAAGACAGTCCCGTGCTTTTGCAGTTTTAAAGGCAGGTAGGTTAGTAGTAGTTCTCACAGTAAGTGGAAGACAGTCCCGTGCTTTTGCAGTTTTAAAGGCAGGTAGGTTAGTAGTAGTTCTCACAGTAAGTGGAAGACAGTCCCGTGCTTTTGCAGTTTTAAAGGCAGGTAGGTTAGTAGTAGTTCTCACAGTAAGTGGAAGACAGTCCCGTGCTTTTGCAGTTTTAAAGGCAGGTAGGTTAGTAGTAGTTCTCACAGTAAGTGGAAGACAGTCCCGTGCTTTTGCAGTTTTAAAGGCAGGTAGGTTAGTAGTAGTTCTCACAGTAAGTGGAAGAAAGTCCCGTGCTTTTGCAGTTTTAAAGGCAGGTAGGTTAGTAGTAGTTCTCACAGTAAGTGGAAGACAGTCCCGTGCTTTTGCAATATAGTGGGAATAGAGGATTTGTCCAGCTGTCGTAGAGGGTTTGGATACAGAGAGAGGCTCTTTATCTGTAGACCTAAGTGTTCTATTTGGGTTGTAAGGTTTGATGATGTTATTTGGAGCTGGGCAGGCTAAGGGTTTGTAGAGCATGTCATGGAGTGTTAGTAGCTGGGTATATAGTATGCAGTTGAGAAATTCTAGCCAGTTTAGTTTTTTAGTAACATGCAGTAGTGTGCTCTAGTTTTAGAGTTGTTGGAAAACATGGACACTTTGTTATAGCACTGCTCCAAGTTGGATCTAGAGGAGCTCTGTAAATTGGTAAGTACTTGTGCACCAAAAAGGAGTGAGGTTAGAAGGAAAGTTTGGCGAGGATGGTTTTGGAGGTTAGTGTGTGTTTGTTTCTGTATAATGTGCCAAGTTTCTGGTGGGTTTTCTTTATGTTTTGTTGAATGTGAAGGTCAAACCATAGGTGATCATCAATGACAACATCTAGCAGCTTGGTGTGGTGGACAATTTCAATGGTGGCATTATCAGGAGAGATAATTTTGAAGTAGTTTAAATTAGTAGTACATTTCTTTGCCTGAAAAAGAAGCAGCTTACTTTTTGGGGTGTTGAGGAATAACTGGCAATTAGTAAGCCAGGATTCAACAGCAGAAAATGTTTTTGGAGTATCAGAGAGAAGGTGGAGTTATTGTGTGAGAGGAACAGATTACTGTGGAATCCTCAGCATATTGGATGAGTGCTCCACTAGCAGATGCGCTATGTAGGTCATTAGTAAAAATGCTAAACACTAGAGGTCCTAGGATGGATCCTTGAGGGACTTCAGTGGGATTTGCTAGAAAGGGGAGTTAACATTTGACCATCTTATAGCTTGTTTTTGATTATATAAGTAACTGTGGAACCTGTTTAATGTGGGTTGGGTAACTCCTAGGTTAGAGAGCATGTTCAAGAGTAGAGTGTGACACAATAGTGAATTCCTTTGAGAGGTCAAGAAATAGAGCAAATACATAGGAACCTTTGTCTATAGCTCTGTTTACATAATCAGGGAAGGCTAGGAGGTCTGTAGTTGTACTGTGGCAGGGATGGAAACTATGTTGTGTGTGTGTTTGTAAGGAGGTTGTTTTGCTGTAAGTATTTCATGAGTTGAAGATGAATACATTTTTCCAGTATTTTTAGAGATGTGAGAAAGTATGGTTATGGATTGAAAGTTTGTAAGTTCAGTGGCATTGTCTCCTTTGTGAATGGAGATGATATGGGACTTTTTCCAGACATTAGGAACTTTGTATTCAGATATGGATTGATTGATCAGGATGCTGAGTGGGCATGCTGTGAACACATTTGGTTTGATTGATCAGGATGCTGACTGGGTATGCTATGGAGTCAGATATGGATTGATTGATCAGGATGCTGACTGGGTATGCTATGGAGTCAGATATGGATCGATTGATCAGGATAGTGACTGGGTATGCTATGGATTCAGATATGGATTGACTGATCAGGATGCTGACTGGGTATGCTGTGGAGTCAGATATGAATTGATTGATCAGGATGCTGACTGGGTATGCTATGGATTCAGGTATGGATTGATTGATCAGGATGCTGACCGGGTATGATATAGAGTCAGTTGCTACTTTTAGATATGTAGGAGGGAGGTTGTCAGTGGAGGTACAGCAGGGTTTGAGTTTGTGCAGTATTCTGTTTATGAGGATGTAGGTATTGGCTGAAGTGAGAAAGTTGGATGGCTCTCAGAATGGAGTTCTGTGAAATGAATATAAGGTAGGGCCTGGGCCCAATGAATGGGGAGTATTAGGATCAGATAAAGATGAAGAGAAGCGGGTATTGGTGGTTTTAGTGATAAGATCAATTATGGATTTTATGAAGTGGATATTCAAATCTTCAGCAATTTGAGAGAGAGGAGCATTGAGTGAAATATTGGATTATTTTTTTGTTCCGGTATGGAGTAGATGTGAAATAGTGGACCAGAATTTTTTGGGATTGGTTTTATGTTTCTCCTGTAGGTGACAATAGTATAGCTGTTTATCTCTGGTAACTTGTGCTTTTACTTGGTTACATAGCTGCTTGAAAGTAATTGCTTTGTTTCCATAAAACCCAGGCTGCATCCCTTTTTTTCATTCAGTTTTTACATTTCTTAGTTAGCCATGAGATGGAATTGTGTTTGATTCTTTTGGTGCGAGCTGGGGCTAAGGTATCTAATAGTTTTAGGAAGTATTTATTAAAGTAGTTTACGATCTCATCTAGTGGTAGTATCTTTAGAGGTGACCAGTCTGTTTTGTGAAGTAGAGCTTTAAACCTACCTTTAGAGAAGTTAGTGAGACTGAGAACTGATTTTAGGGTGTGAACTTTTGGAGGGTATGTGTTTACTCAAATAGAAAAGCAGGTAGGTGGTCACTAAGGGAGCTTGGATCTGTATCAGCATTGTTGAAGGTAGAAGGGTGTGATACCAGGATCTAGTCTAAGATAGATCGTTGCGTGTAGTGTTTGTTGTACCTAGTAGGACAGGAGATTAGTTGAGAAAAACATATACGTTGATGCAGTTATTAGATAGTTGCGATGTGATAGTTTGCCAGTCTATGCCAATCTGTCCTAATATGATAGTTTTATGTTGAAATGAATGAACTGCTCACTCTTCTCCAAAATTCTTTGAAATATTTTCCATCATCTCATAACATTCAGTTGACAAATATAAATCAGTGGAAGTACGTGCTCATTTTAATAGCTCACCTGCCTGATTTACCAGCTATTTCCCTTCATTGGGTCATTAAACTATTTTAACTTGTGACTATAACCTCATCATCATATTGAAGTGATAATGAATAATGCTAATGCATCTCCTTTAGCTTTGGAGAAAGGTAAATGATATTAGTGCTCTGTAACCCTAGATATTTGTATAGATTAGCAAACAGCTCAAGGAGTTTGAATCATAAAAATATGTAGACGCAGAAGATTTTTCTGTTTCAAAGTATTCTGAATATATTAAGAGAGCAGAATGTACAGGATCAAAGGGAATAACTTTTGTCTCTTGAAATTAAAAACATGCAAAATAAATTATCAAATAAGAATATTACATATCCAGTAAATTATGTCACTAAATATGATAAAGCACCTGTAACTGAAGATTAAGAACTGTGGTCCATAAAATGCAGTCTCAAAAAAGGTATTTTCTTAATAAAAAGTATATTAAATATAGAAAATAAAAACATCTCACATCCTCCACAGAAGTATACATTAAGAGGCCCCAAATTAAAGAAAAATAAAGGTCCACACCTATGCTCATCTTGTATACCAATTTTATTGTTAAACATACATTATAAAATATTTATGTCAATTTTAACTAATAGCTCAATATGCACACTCAGGGTTGCAAACAATAACCTGCTTGTTAGACCACATTATAAGCTACTAATAACTGAATAATCTTTCTTTAAGATAACTTGAGAAAACTGGAACAAATTACCATAGGAGATTAGGTTGCCCATCACACCTAAGGATTCACTTAAGCATGCAAAGGAAACTTCAGAATGTCATAGCTTTGGCAATCATGGTGAAGCAATCTAGTCTGATACTTAGTTCCTGGTTCTGATCACTGGTGCTGCTTTGACAAAGGTACTGCTGCATACTGACCTGAATATGTTTCATCTTTCTGACTGAACGTCTACAATCTGGAAGCTTATTCCTACAGGTTATTCCTCTCTGTGATCTACTCTTATTCCTACAGGTTATTCCTCTCTGTGATCTACTCTTATTCCTACAGGTTATTCCTCTCTGTGATCTACTCTTGCACTTGTTCCACTGTTCTCTATGTTTGAACTTTTGCTAATCCTTTTTCTTAGCATGTTTCACTTTCAAATTCATTTATGTATCATTACCCTCCTTCTGTAACTCAAGCTCTGCTTACTATATATTTTACATCCTGATCTCTTCATGCAATCTGTATTTTCCTTGTAGATGTATTAATACCTGAATTATTGCAATTTGAACTCCATTCATTGGAGTATTATTACTGTTATTTGTATCTCAAGTTTGAATGCCAACTGTCCTGGGTCATGCCCAAAAAGGGTTTTCAGGACAGTGTACTTACCTGCTTAACAAATGTTTAAATATAAATAAATACGCAAATAACTAAATAAATAAACAAATAAATAACACTACCATTTTTGATAGGTACTGTATTTGATAGATGAAGAAGAAAGAAGGTTCATAGAAGACAAATGCAAGAGAGCATTAAGAAAATGACTGTAAACTAACTTTATCAACAATTAGTTAGGTACGGAAAAAGGCTTTTGATTCTTTAGGTTGTAAATATTTGAATAAAACATTAAAACTGTTGGGATTTTCAAAATATTTTACAAATCTAATAAATTGTATAGTAACTTGTTTTTGTATATTAAAATAGGAATTTTGTTTTATGTTCGATGAGTATAATGTACAGAGCAATGGTGCCCACTCACCTCTTTCATTTGCACGAGCAAAAGAATCTTTAGTGAGCTGCATATGATAATATATGAAGAAAAGAGAGTTTTCAATAAGTGATATTTGTAAATCAAAATTTGCTCTGTTTGCAGATTTTGGGTGGAGCAGTGGTGTAGCGTTAAACATTGTCTCCTCACAGTCAAAGGTTCTCCGGTTCAATTCTCGGCTGGGGTGCCTTCTGTGTGGAGTCTGTATGTCCTCCCTGCATTTGTGCGGGTTTCCTCCGAGTGCTCTGCTTTCCTCACATATTCCAAAGACATACATCTGGAGTGTTTCTCCCCGGGCCTTTGCTGAAAATAGGCTCTGTCCTAGTCAGACTTTCCTTGTCAACAAATGTTAAATAAAATAAATAAGTTAAATATATAAATAAAAGGGTCTACCTGAAAACACCGAACACTGACAATGCCGACAATCAGATAAATGACACCGGAAGATCGACAACGGAGATGACCGATGATTGAAAATCCCGATGCTGAGAACACCGACATGTTAAGGTAAGTGTGTGATAGTGACGGACGTTAGGGTCAGGGTGTGGGTAAGGTAAGTGTGCGATAGTGACAGACTTTAAGGTTAGGGGCAGGTTAAGTGAGTTAGGGTTAGGGTGTAGGTAAGGTAAGTGTGCGATAGTGACAGACTTTAGGGTTGGGGCGGGTTAAGTGAGTTAGGGTTAGGGTGCGGGTTAGGTGAGTGTGAGATAGTGACGGACTTTAGGGTTAGGGTTTGGGTTAAGTTTAGTGCATAGATAGTTGTGTATGCAAGGTTTAGTGTAGGTTTGTAAGGTTCTTGGTGTGCTTGTGTTGTGGATTGTGGTTTGTCGGGCATGTGAAGTTTTGTGTTTTTGAACTTTCGGTTTTGTGGTGTCAGTTATCTCATTGTCGGTGTTTTTGCGTGTCGGTGTTTTCAGGTAGACCCAAATAAAAATATATTTGCCACAACATGCTGACCTTCCCTTCACTTACTGTGTGACTTGCACTGGCAGGATAAGTTTGCTACCAGAGCTGCATGAGGTGAACACCTAATATTCCAGTTTGGTGTCGTCCATGTAATGCGACAAAGCAGCTTCTCTACTCCCAGGATGGGCAAGTTAGCAAAGGTTACTCATTTCCATCTTACTGAATCAGTTTCTATAGGTTACCAAACTGCTATTTGAACTCAGGATATCACGTATATTTCTATATCTCTACCCCGACAAATTCAAACTATATAAATTTAATAATGATTTTTCATTAAATTTAATATATAGATATCCAACTCTTAAAAATGTATTTTTACTATAACTCCAGTTTTCTCTTTACCAGCTTTCACTGAAGGCCTTGATATAATAAAAATTATGTATTTGTGGAGAAATAATTCATGCTCCTCTAAAAATCTTTCTGCATAAAAATGTATTCTTAGAGAGTACCTTACTTTAAACAAAATTGGGAAATGTTAAGTAAAGAAATTTGGTGTTGGAGATGAAGTATGACAATTAAAGCCGACTGACAGCATATGTTCTGTTACTGCAGTGTTCTAACAGACATTTTGGATGAAATTTCAATATTTACACAAGACTGGTAGTCAGATAAATTCATTTTGTGCAGTTCAGCAACAATCTGCATGTCATGCTAGTAAATGTGATTCAAAGATATGCAAATGATTTGATAATGAGGTCTTACCTCATCATAGCTAACATGTCTGTGAATTGTAAATTGGCACACTGTGGGAGAAGGCCCCTTTTAGGATCATGCTAGGCCCTTTAATGAATCTGTAGGATATTTTATTCTAAATATTATTTACTATTTGTTCAAAATGTTAATTTATTGTTAAGTAGACCAAAATTTGAATAAACATTTTTTTAAAAAGTCAAGTCATGAAATGGCCACTGTTATGTACCTACATGACTGGAACAGGAGTTTTAGAGTAATTATTACTCAAGTCATGCATTAACGTAGGTGTAGACTAATCTATGCATACATGGTGAAACAAAGAATGGTCATAGTAAAATGAGACCACTAGCCAAACTTTATTACATAGCAGAACTAACATGACTAGACCATACAGTTTCCATTTTCAGAAAGTGCCAATGCCTGCTATTATTTCATGCTGGGAAAGAGCACTACAGATGCAATGTTTGCTCTGAGAGTGTTGTTGAAGAAGTATAGAGAAGGTCAGAAAGAGTTGCATTGTGTCTTTGTGGACTTAAAGAAAGCATATGACAGGGTGCTTAGAGAGGAGTTGTGATATTGTACGAGGAAGTAGGGAGTGGCAGAGAAGTATGTAAGAGTGGTACGGGATATATACGAGGGTAGTGTGATAGTGATGAGGTCTGCGGTAGGAATGATGGATGCATTTAAGGTGTTGGTGTGATTACATCAAGGATCAGATCTGAGCTCTTTCTTATTTGCAATGGTGATGGACAGGTTGACAGATGAGATCAGATAGGAGTCCCCATGGACTATGATGTTCACAGATGACATTGTGATCTGTAGTGAGAATAGGGAACAGGTTGAAGAGACCCTGGAGAGGTGGAGATATGCTCTAGAAAGGAGAGGAATGAAGGTCAGCATGAGTAAGACAGAATATATATGTGTGTGAATGAGAGGGAGGATATAGGAATGGTGAGGATGCAGGGAGTTGAGTTGGTGAAGGTAGATGAGTTTAAATACTTGAGATCAACATTTCAGAGTAATGGTGAATGTGGAAGAGAGGTGAAGAAGAGAGTACAGGCAGGATGGAGTGGGTGGAGAAGAGTGTCAGGAGTGATTTGTGACAGACAGGTACCAGTAAGAGTGAAAGGGAAGGTATACAAGAGGGTAGTGACACCAGCTATGTTATATGGGTTGGAGATGGTGGCACTGAAAAAAGGCAGGAGTCAGAGCTGGAAGTGGCAGAGTTATAAATGTTAAGATTTGCACTGGGTGTGACAAGGATGGACAGGATTAGGAATCAGTATATTAGTGGGTCAGCTCAGGTGGGACGGTTTGGAGACAAAGTCAGAGAGGTGAGATTGCATTGGTTTGGACATGTGCTGAGGAGGAATGCTGGGTATATTGGGAAAAGGATGCTAAGGATGGAGCTGCCAGGTAAGAGGAAAAGAGGAAGGCCTAAGATAAGGTTTATAGACGTGGTGAGAGAGGACATGCAGGTGGCTGGTGTGACAGAGCAAGATGCAGAGGGCAGGAAGAAATAGAAACAGATGATCTGATGTGGCAACCCCTAATGGGAACAGCCAAAAAAAGAAGAAGTCAATGCCTGTTACTAAATGATACCCTCTTGAACCTAGGTTAATTATCAGATACCACTCGTGGGTCAAATAAAACTTTAATCTGGGGTTTCTAGACTTATTAGCACTTTCTAAAGTGGAAATAATTAGACCTGTTTTAGGCTGCTTTTGAGAGTCCTATATGGCCTTAGAAAAACATGATGTGCCTCTATCATAAACCATTATGTAATAATTTTTGTTTTGCAAATGAAGGAAAGGTACATAGGTTCATAGGATCATACTAGGCTATCTGCCCTAGGGCATTTATAAGCCTAACCAGAGTGTGTGTGGCTTTTGCCACCCCTTGGAATGAGAATACTATGCCCATTTAGGGTTTAGTTTACTGTGCCTCTGTCTAGTAGTGACACAGAGATGACCCCCGGGGTAAACCTACTATCTCCCATCCACTCGTCAAGATTTCTCTTGAAGAGAGTCAGTGAGGGGCTCTGCCTAACATGGACTGGGATTCTGTTCCAGAGTGTAGGGAGCCTCTGGGTTATGAATCTGTCCCTCCAGCACGTCCTATTTATTTCTGTGTTGAGGTTGAAATCTCTCGCTCTCGTGGCTCTGGTGGATTTGGATTTTCTGAGGTGGAGCATGTCCATTAATTCCAGATTGGACATGGCCTTGTACGTCAGGCATAGATCGCCTCTGAGTAGGCGGTATGCGACTGAATAGAGCTGGAGTTTCTTCAGCCGGGCAGCATATGACATATGTTTGAGACCCTTGATCCTCTTGGTGAGGTACTTTTGGGGTCTTTCTATCTTCTGCAGGTGTCGGGTAAAGTACATCCCAAATGGGGCATTGTACTCAATTATGGGCCTGATAAAGGAAGAGTATAGGGGCACAATGACCTCTCTTGATCTAGATGTGAATCCTTTCATGATAAGGTGGGTAATATAGAAGGTCTTCCTAACCACCTTGGCAATGTGAGTGTCAAATGAGAGATTACTGTCAACTTGGGTCCCTAGGTCCCTGATTACTTCTTCCGTACTTAGTGGATTACCACCTATGTGGTAATTTGTGGGTACTTTGTTTTTCCCAAAGGGTATGACTATACATTTTTTGGCGTTCAGTTTAAGGATATGGCTCTCGCACCAGTTATTTGTTTCTATGAGGCCTTTCTGCAGGATGCTTGTGTCCGCTGGAGTATCAATTATGGCACCCAGTTTGCAGTCATCTGCAAACTTTGTCAACCACAATCCTCCTATGTTTGCTTGCACCTCGGAAAAATAAATGCCGAACAAGAGAGGTCCCAGGACCGAGCCCTGTAGGACTCAGCTTGTGAATGGCTTAGAGTCTGACATGGCTCCAGCAATTCTGACCTTGTGGGTTCTGTCCTTGAGCCAGTTTGCAACCTATCTTATGACATATGGGTTTACATTTAAGCTGGTGAGCTTGTCTATGATGCCCGAGTGGGGTATTGTGTTGAAGGCTTTTGCAAGATCAAGGTAGGCTGTGTGAACTGCCTTACCCTCATCAATGGCCTTAGTGACTGTTTCAAAAAAGTCGACCAGGTTCAAAAGGCAGGATCTGCCCTTGACAAAGCCGAATTGGGTAGGATCCAGTGTCTGTAGGTCCCCAATGTCTTTGTTTATGAGTTCCATAATGATCCTCTCCATAGCTTTGCAGACCAGGCTCATCAAGCTTATGGGGCAGTAATTTCCAGGGTCTGTAGAAGCACCTCCTTTGTGGAGTGGGACCACTGTTGCTGTACGCCATTCTTTGGGTACGTATCCTGTAGTAAGGCTAAGATTAAACAGCAGCCTTATGTGCGTTAGGTACAGTTGGATTTGGTTTGTTCTTCATTATATCCTGACACACATATATAATCACACCTCCTCTAGCTTCATATGCAGATTTAATAGTATTACATTGTATAAGTTTTGATACTAAAATATAAATCTTTAACTTTTCCCATACATAAACACTTATAGTGTTTTAGACATATAATGCTATTACGTTAATGACAATGGCAATGCGAAACAGCATAAGTATATGGGAAGCGTATTTTCTGCTATTGCTCTCAGGAATGTGCATCGATTATTGTGCAGATACTAGCTGCTACAAAGTATCAAGCTGTATGTTCATCAGTATCAACAGTATGGCATCTGCAGTCATTATGTTTCAGTATAAAATTATCATTCTAGAGTTCAATAAACACTGGTGGAAATACAGGCTATTTCATTTAAAATTTTCTTTTTTTTGTTTTCTTTTTTCTTTTTTGGTGTACAAAGAACTGAGAGAAATGTGCGTTTCGCTTTCAAATTAATTTTATTATGTTACGCAACAATATATTACAAATAAAAATATATAATTAAAGAATAACAGACCACTTCAAAGGTCCAAAATTCAGTTCCAGTGCCTGGAGAGATAAAAGTTTGTTGCCTCTAACCCCCCAAAATAAATAAATAAATTAAATTAAAAACTTAAGCATTGAATGATTAAAACAATTTTTAGACTTCATGCCACTACTACAAGCTGACAATGTAATCTACACAATTGCTTTCATCCGGTTAAACGTCTCATTTTATTCAAGAGAGGGCCATTTTCTTTTCAGTAATTATTATTTATTGTTTTAATCTGTTGTTCATATGTTTTATGTTTTATGGATGATGCAGTGGTTATTGTTTTCACTTCACAGCAAGTGGTTCTCTGGTTCAATTCGTGGATGGGGTGCCTTCTGTTCAGAGTCTGCATGTCCTCCTTGCATTCATGTGGGTTTCCTCTGGATGCTCCAGTTTCCACCTACATTCCAAAAGACATATGTCTGGACCATTTCTCATGGGCCTCTGCTGTAAATGGGCTCTGTCTTCATCTGGAGCATTTCTCCTGGGCCTCTGCTGCAAATGGGCTCTGTCTACATCTGGAGCATTTCTCCTGGGCCTCTGTTGCAAATGGACTCTGTCACAGTTGGACCACTGGTAAAAAAATGTTAAATAAGTACATTTTACTAGATATCGAAAATGAATGCTATTAAGCTACTAGTGAATAAAGTGAAAAATGTATCTGTAAGAAAATGGCTGCTCTTCCTCTGCAGCCCACTCTACATGGACCTCTGTGGGTTTGCTTTTAGTAATTGATGGCACTTGGTGCTGGTGCCAGTGATGCAAAATTTAGTCCCTAAAACATTTTCAGAACAACCGCAGCTTCAACTGATGCCTTCTATTTCAAAAGTAAAAGTCTTAGAAACTGTAAATACATAAAAAACATATAAAAGTTTTATTTTTCTTTCCAGGGGGAAGGCACCCCGCACCACATCCTTCAGGGGAGAACCTCACACTCCTATAATCAGTATGTACTATCTCTACAGTCTCAATGCACTGGAGAGAAGTACAAACTTAATAATATATTAAGCTAAATGTTTGAAGGACTGACATCTCAACTTAGCTGTTAGTGCATCAGAGTAATGATTGAAAATGTGAATATAATTAATGTGGCACGTAGGTATGGATTAAGCAGCAAAGATAACTAGTCTGTGGATTTGTTATCAAGGTATCATTTAAGTCAGTCTACTGCTATCTGCTCAGCAGCCCACATAAATAAAATAGGGAAAATGCCATTGCACTACATTGTACATATGAAGCTGGAGACGCAAAATGATAAGCTAGTGCTGCAGGTTAGCATGTTGGATTTCCTACTGATAGATTAGGGCACACAGCCAGTGTCTAGTCCTCACTGATATGACAGGGCGCACTGCCAGTATCCAAGCCTCACTGATATGTCAGGGCACACTGCCAGTGTCCAAGCCTCACTGATATGTCAGGGCACACTGCCAGTAGCCAGACCTCACTGATATATCAGGGCACACTGCCAGTGTCCAGGCCTCACTGATACATCAGGGCACACTGCCAGTGTCCAGACCTCACTGATACAACAGGGCACACTGCCAGTGTCTAGACCTCACTGATATGTCAGGGCACACTGCCAGTGTCCAGGCCTCACTGATATGTCAGGGCACACCGCCAGTGTCCAGACCTCACTGATGTGTCAGGGCATGCTGCCAGTGTCCAGGCCTCAATGATACATCAGGGCACATTGCCAGTATCCAGGCCTCATTGATATATCAGCGGACACTGCAAGTGTCCCGGCCTCACTGATATGTCAGGGCACACTGCCATTGTCCAGGCCTCACTGATATATCAGGGCACACTTCCAGTGTTTAGGCCTCACTGATGCATCAGGGAACACTGCCAGTGTTCAGGTTTTTGCAGAGGCTGTGCTCTAAGATGGCATGGACATGCAGCACTTTAACAATTTTTTCCAGTTACACCATACCTGCTAACGTGCAGAAGCTGTGGACAGTAGTCCTTCAGATAAGGCATTAAACCAAAGCTCTATCTGCCTGGGTTGGCCATAGCTCATGTGGATGTAAAAGGTCCCATGACACTTATCGGTAGAGTAGGGACAGCCCCTGATACCCAGGCCAAATTTCTCTTAACAGTAGAAATGCCACCTCAGGTCCCTCCACCCCCACCAAAAAAAAAGAGGCTATTGGCCTAGTGGGACTAACCCAGTCAATACAAATCTAAGTAACATAAATCAATCAATCAATAAATCAGTAGTAGCCCTTTCTGCACAATGCTGGGCAGGTTTATGTTTTGAAGTATTCTAACTCAATCCCACCATGCTATCTAATGTTCCTTATTTTCTGCCAATGTGCTTCTGCAGCAGTAAGTCAGAATAGGGATTTAATTTTCATGCAGTGTTTAAGTTTGCTGTTCTGCTCTTTCCAAGAGTTCCTTATGAGTTGCTGCAGTAGTGAGTATGTCATTCCTTTTGAAAAGTGAGTTAAAGTTAGCAGCCATGCCTTCCTCTTTCTCTCGCTTTTGTTTGCTCTTGTTCTCTGCCAAACTCATTGATGATTGAGGCCACTGCATAAACTAGGTCACTAATGACATGGTGGTTCATGCATTACTCTTGCACCAGTTTAGTGCCAAAGGCAGAATGTGACAGCAACTGATTTTCAACACATTGCTAGAAGGGTCACTAGCACAAGAGTGGCATAATTTTATGGCATGGCTTTATCATATGGATGTGTATTTTCATTTTTGCAAATAGTATGCAAGTTAAAACATTTCATAGGGGATAACACTTTATCTCCTTGGTTGTCTGTGATACTCTGCAGATGTTTGTGCACATCTGTACGTACAAACCTTCAAGGGAAAATTCCTGCATTTATCTCCAGAGTTTCCTTCCAGCTGAGATGTAATGGGGACTCTTCTCTCAGATGGGGTGCTCATTAAGTGCCTAAACCATCTCAACTAACTCCTGTCAACATAGGTTCATAGCCTAATGGCCCTACAGCCCTAATAAGCCTAGCCATATTTATCCCAAGTTGCCCTAATTGTCTGTGGTTAGATGAGTGAAGTTTGCAGAGATAAGGGTAGTTAATACTGACTTTCTTTGTCCAGGAGGGCTATGACCACCTCCCCAGGAGTGAACTTGAGGACATCCATCCATTGATCTATGTTGCATTTGAACAGGGTCAGGAAGGTGCTCTGTTTCACTTGAACTGGAAGCTTGTTCCAGAGCTGTGGCAGTCTCTGGGAGATGTATCTCTCTCTCTCCAGCATGACCTGTTCATGTCAGAGGTTAGGTTAAGATCTCTGGAGCGACTGATCCTGGTGCAGTTTGATTTACGAATGTGTAGCATTTTCATCAGGGCTGGATCAGAGACTGCCACGTAAGTCAGGCACAGGTCATCCCTTAGCAACCTGTAGGAGACAGAATACAGTGACAGGGCTTCAGTCTTTCCACATAGGACTTATTTTGTGTACCCAGTAATTCCTTGGTGAGAAACCTCTGTGGTCTGTCTGGTTGTTGCTGGTGTCTGGTGGGGTACAGGAAAAAGGAAGCATTGTACTCAATTACTGGTCTGATGAGGGCTGAGTATAATGGAATTATAACATCCTTAGATCTAGATATGATGCCTTTACTTCTAAGATGTGCCTCATAAAAGGATTTCCTTATCACTGTGGGTATGTGGTGGTTAACATTAAAGAGGATTTCCTCTACTTCTTGAACCTCTGAGGTTACAAAGACCTTGTCTTCCATGGTGAGTGAGCCTAGCTATTCCATGAAGGAACCTCATTTCTGCTGTTTGTATGCACAAGGTCATCATTTCAACCTCTACCAACAGCTCACAGCCATAGCTGAGGATGGACACACAGACTGGATATTGAACTGAGAGTTTGCCCTGTAAGTCAGCTCTCTGCTTATCTTCACAGCTTCATACAATGACTGCAGTTGTGCCCTGCATCCTACACAGATTGATCCAATTTTTCTTGAACAGAACCATAACTTCTTATTTGAATGTGCAAAATTTCATCTTAATCTCTTCTCACTCAGTAGTAAATCACTTCCACACATAATATACATCACTCCCTTTAAGCCAAAACGATAACATCATCTTCAAACAATAAATATGCAACTCACAAGCCCTGTAGTTGATATTTTCCAAACATCTGCTGCATAACAATTTATTATAATTCTATAATATTAAATTCTCAAAAGCCGACAATGTCGAATCTGACATTGTCGACACGAGAATAACAAAACTGCAGAACATCCAACAAGTAAATGGAAATCTCCGTAAGGGAAGATTTCTGTTTACTTCAATGTAGTGTGGTCTCAAAGTTGGTATATTTAAGTAGCGGGGGGGGTAAGGGGTGCATGGGGGGGCTTGCCCCCCTGCCTACACCGTTTAGTTTTTTTTGTTGTTGTTTTTATTTTATTTTTTTGTGAATATTAGATGTTTTAACAGCTCGATCACTAAGGGTCGACCTTTAGTGATTCAAACTGTTAAATATTCATTGTTCTAATATAAACCCAAGGATTATGAACAGGCTGAGAGACACAACATATACTTGGCATAATATTGTACCTACTTTTAATGCATTTAGCTTAATGGCCATAACGCATGCATAGCTCTCGCTTCATAAATACAGGGATCCAATGGCACATAGAAATGGCCCTGAGGCCTTGTACTCTTATAGCACCTCCCACAAATAGGGATCCAATGGTACACAAGAATGGCCTTGCGAACTTGTGCTGTTATAACACCTCCCACAAGACATTCCAGGGTACACGGTCCATGAAATACATAGTACCATTTCTGAATACTCTTACAGCTGGTCTAATATCTGACTTTCTGTGAAAAAGAAAGGAACACTCACACAGACACACACACACACACACACACATGCACATGCACGCAGACACATGCACACACATGCATGCACGCACACGCACACACACACACACACACACACACACACACACACACACACACACACACACACACACACACACACACACACACACACACACACACACACACACACACACACACACACACACACACACACACACACACACACACACACACACACACACACACATACACACACACACACACACACACACACACATACAGACAGACATGCACACATGCACACACACACTCAAACACACACACACCCTCGCACACACACACACACACACACACACACACACACACACACACACACACACACACACACACACACACACACACACACACACACACACACACACACACACACACACACACACACACACACACACACACACACACACACACACACACACACACACACACACACACACACACACACACACACACACCTGTCAGAACAGTTAGGCTGGAATACAATATAATTATGCATTTTCTGTGGGTGAGAATATGCTGGATCAACAATTAGTTGTTCCCTTTCCAAACCTACTGTTCATGCTAAAATTTAAACAGCTAACGTGCACCAGATTTAATTTTGTATAAAATAGAATTTATTTTGACATTAAGATTATATTAATAATTTAGTAGTTAAGGATACATTGATCAATAAAAAGTGAGATTGTTGTACAGCATAAATATCATTTACATTAATTCCTAGCAGTGTGGTAAACAGTGGTCAGTCCAAACAAGAGTTAAGAATCCACGAGTCCTTTATTAAAGGATTCTCCTCATTTAAGGGTCTCCTGGTCCTTGATGAGTAATGGAAAATAGTCCCATGTTGTGTGCCCACTCCTCTAGAAATTCAAAAACTTGAAAATATTTATTTGCAAAGCCAAGCTGTCTTCTGTGTAGGCAAAATTGGAATTCAGTTACAGGTAGATGTGGTGGGATACCTCTAGGTCATACTGCAACCCCCTTCCACTCCAAAATGGATCTGCTTTTGTGATTTGAGCAGGTCCAGGATTAACAAAAGCAGCATCAGAGTCTTTGGTTCCTTAGAGTGTCTGAGTGCAGCAGTCCTCCAGCAAGACTTTCAGAAACTGCCTGCTTGTTTTAGCTAACAGAGGTTCAAGTGTGACTGCAGAAAGAAGCATGAATATCTAAAAGTTGCATTGTCTGAATCATTTTCTTGGCAGTATGTTTTCCTCTAACAACAAAGAGGCTATGGAGTTCCTTTGTCATACTTATGCAGTGACGTGAGTCTAGCTGAGGACACAGAGGGTTTTCCTACTGGCATATGGACCTGAAGTTTTTGTTTCCACTGTTTATTATTTCTCTGACTGAAAGTATATTCTAGAAGAAATGACATTCTAGCCATTGTTGTCTTATACATCCTGCGAGTCTGCTACTCCTTTATGACCTTTTGACACTTTAATGTCCGAAAAGCATGATGGTTTATAGGTTTTATGTTCCCAGCTTTGAAGCATATGCTTGGTCATGGCAACTTTTTGCTTGTGCTTAAAGTTTTGCTGATGTTAGGCAGATGTCCAGAAGATCAGGCCCTGTGTTTTAGTCTTAGATTACATGTTTCTTTCTGAGCAGTGACAAAGTCTAAGGGCATCGCTATTCAGAAAACACATCACTTGATTTTACAATATGTGTGTGTGTGTGTGTGTGTGTGTGTGTGTGTGTGTGTGTGTGTGTGTGTGTGTGTGTGTGTGTGTGTGTGTCATAGCTCTCAACTGTCCAGATTTCACAAAATCTTTGCTCTAACCCTCATAAAATTTGTGGTTTTCTGGCAATTCACTGAGGATTGAGATCACTAAATAATGACATAGATTTGACTTTCAACTTCATATCCTATAGAAAATGCATGCTAACTCAAATCCTCTTATTCTACCAACTTTGCTTAAGTTTGTAAAAGTAATATTGTAATTCTGTCCATATTTTTGGGCCTTTGTCCACCCATTATTTAAGGCTTTGTCTGATTTTTTTGTGCTAAAAAGTTGAGGTGTATATATATATATATATATATATATATATATATATATATATATATATATATATATATATATATATATATATATATATATATATATATATATATATATATATATATATATATATATATATATATGTATGTATACACAAACACACACACACACACACACACACACACACACACACACACACACACACACACACACACACGTGTGATTATTTTTTTTAAATCACTTGTTATGTAATCATTGTTAATTTAGATAAATGTAACATGTATTCCCTCACTCACTTGTAAGTTTTCCAAATTATGTTATACTTGAATTGATTGTCCCTATAGCATAAATGTTGGTGATTTTGCTTTGGTATTATTTGTGCAACTGTGATGCCCGAGCACTGGCTCAGCAATCAAGGAGCCTCAGTCCTCATCACTAACACCAGTGAGGGGTGTCCATATAGGGAAAGGATAATAAATACACACACAGTAAAGTACAATTTCCCTTAAGAACACACAGAGATCACAAGAGATCACAGTCAGTCTGGGGCTGGTTTATCCCTTTCTCTCCAGGTTCCCAATAAGACTCCCCACTGGCACAGCTATAGGGTCCAGATCTCAGCTTAGTGGGCAAGCTAAAACCTCCAGTACCCTCTCTGTTCAACCAGTGCTTTGTGTCCCTGCCCAAGTAGCTGACATACACTCACAGTTTAAGATAAGAGTTATAGACAACCACACAGACACTCCTGGGGAAGGCTGGCACAAATTCTCCAGCTGTGCCCCTATTTTGCCCAGTCTAAAAGGTATTACCAGCTGCCACCACCCACTAATATCAGCTACTAAAAAGGCCCTTAACAAAGGTTGTCCAATTATTACTGTGCAATATTATTATCCAAATGGTAAGTGTGACTGAACAGCAAAGCTTATTGGAGTGACTTAGTACAGTATCACTATATACAAGCAATGTACTCTTAGAGCTTAAATCATCTCTACACAAAACAGCCACAGTTGAAAGGTTTAAAAATATTTAATAAATAATAAAAACACAAGACAATACTTCTTACTACACAGTGCTAGTCAAGAATTCAGAGATCAAAAGAAAATGTTTAAAATAATACAATAGACTGGTTCTGACATCACAGAAAAAACAAACTAGTCTAATCTTCCTATTTCCTAGCTATATCTAAGAGAAAACACAGTTCTAAAATCGTCCTTACATATAGACACAGGCAGTGTTTGCGATGTTGGATATTCTCAAGACAAATGCTAAATGCCCTCATTCTTTCTTTCCTTAAATTGATAACACAGTATCACTGGTTCATTTCAGACTACATCATTTCTTTCTGGTTCCCAGGCTAACAGACTCCCTGAGGTTAATATCACCTTTGATCTAGCAGCTGGTCAGGAAACAGAGCAATAAAAGAAATTACACATATAAATTCTAGCCATTAACTCTGGCCTCAAAACAATAGGCATAATTCCTTCATCCAGACATATTGGCTCCGAGTTTTGACATCAAAGAATTGACTTGTCAGATTTGTTACAGCAGAGTGCACTGTTGTTACATTTTTGCAGTTCCACATTTTAACACCATTTTTTCCCATTTAAGAGAACAAGCCTGTGGTTATATTAATATTACAAATGACAGACGTATCTACAAAATTCTATATGGCTAGGCTGGCAGCCTTCACCTATCTTCACAGCAACCAAGAAGCTAGACTCAACAGAAACTCAAACTTCATATCGTTGAGACCATATGACTGACCTTCTGAAAAGTTGAATGACAGACAACAAAAATCTATGCTTTTGCAGGGAGAGTGGGAAGCCCCCCTGTACCTCCTGTACATTATATATACCAACTTGAGATTACACTACAGGGTGGAAAACTGTAAATTCCCAAATCCCCATTGAACTGCTGTCTCTACTCAAAAACTTCCAACACTTTTGGAAAGTTGATGATGTAGTCTTGACCATGTGAAATTTGACTTTCTGTTGACTCAACCGTCTGAATTCTACCCATATGCAAAGTTAGGGGGTGCATGGGCAGAGCCCCCATATAAAATATGAGTGTTGTAGTTGCATGTACATTTGGTGTTATATACATTTTATTTTTCTTTCACATAAAGTAGTGTTTAGTTACCGCATGTGCTTTATGATTGATCATAAATATAAGTTGTTTTGTGTGCATTTATGATCAATGTAAGATGGTGGCAGATGCTGCAATGGTGCAGACATGCAGTTTAATGTATGTATCCATATATCAAAAGGCAATTGATTGAACACAACTTGTCAATCAGCAGCCTGTCAAAAAGAAACAAAAAAAAGCAAAAAACAAACTTGTGGTTTTTATTTTTTTGCAGAGGGGGCTGCACCTCCCCCTGTTATTTACATATTCTAACTCCAAGATCACACTACAGTGGGGAAAGGCAAATCTGATCCCCACTGCACCACAGTCTCTCACAGAAAAAATGCAAGCATGTCTGATCAGCTGATTTTCGATACCTATGAATTTTTTTCTGTTCGACAAGTGGAATGTTCAGCCCATTGTTTGTCACCCATGTGTGTGTGTGTGTGTGTGTGTGTGTGTGTGTGTGTGTGTGTATATATATATATATATATATATATATATATATATATATATATATATATATATATATATATATATATATATATATATATATAGAGGCCTACTCCAAAACATTGAAATCTCATAACATTGACATTCAAAACGTTAAGGCTATAAAATCAAAACCCGAAACACCGAAAACACAAAACAATGAAAAATCAGAACACTGAAAGTGTACATCATAACATAAAAAACTACAATGCACATGTAAATAACATCCCCTCCACATATAACAACACCAAAGCAAGGAACACAGTTTTAATATGTTTCTGCAGGGGTGCAAACCCCCCTGCACCCCCCACAACCCCAGTAAATTAAATATACCAACTCCTAGATCGCACTACAGTGGAAAAAAGTTAATTTCCTAACCCCGTTGTAATATAATCGATCATAATACAGAATGTTAACATATGAATGTGTTGCTTTCATGGAAGTTATGTTAGTGTTCTGAGAAGTGCTTTGAGACTTGAGTAGAGGTAAAAGTGTTTATTTCTCCAATCTGTACATGTTTTTAGGCCATGCAGGTAAGTGATTTAGACATTATATTTACATTCTGTATAGTGATCGTGATACAGCGATGTTAGGAAATTAACCTTTTTCCACTGTAGTGTGAACTTGAAGTTGGTATATTTAATTTACGGGGGATGTGGGGGCAGAGCCCCCCACATGTGGGGTGCAGGGTGGCTTGCCCCCTGCAGAAATGTAGTAAAAAGTGTATATGTTAGTTTGTTGTCGTTATAGGTGGAGGGGATGTTATTTACATGTGCGTTGTAGTTTTCAATTTTATGATGCAAAGTTTTAGTGTTCTGAGATTTTATTGTTTTGGGTTTTCAATGTTATGGTCTTAGTGTTTTGAGGTTCAATGTTATGAGATTTCAGTGTTTTGAAGTAGACCCACGTGTGTGTGTGTATATATATATATATATATATATATATATATATATATATATATATATATTTTACCTTCATCTTGTCATAAATTGTATGTGCAACTGTGCTTTTGTGCCACTTGTTAGAGCAAATTACAACACTTCCGAGGAAAAATGTCTAAAATGGTTTAGCTAAAAACCATTTTCAATTTTTGTCCCATATGTTTGAATGGTTAAATGCTTTCGCATTGTAGCCATTTGAACATATGTGAGTCGCCGTTGTGATTTTTTGCGTTTGTCCTTTCGATGAAAGGACATCACACAAACCACTCACAACAAAATGAAGGTAAACCTATATGTGTGTGTGTATATATATATATATATATATATATATATATATATATATATATATATATATACACGTAGGGATCTTCTTTATATTGTTGTGAACCCACTTATGCAAAATTGAAAACATCAAGACTACTTGGCTTAAATGGCATGTTATTGAACACCTGGAAAATCGCAATTTCACTCCAGGAAATGAACTACTGGGCCACCATGTGAACTTTGCCCTTTGCTGTACTATAGTGTGATCTATGAGTTGGTATATTTAGTTGGGGATGGTGTGCTGCATCCTGATCTGAATCTGAATTGCCTGTCTCCATTTTTACTCCTCTGTTTGTTTCTGCATCAGTCACCCTCTCCAGCACTTTGATGCAGTGTAGCAGGGGAATAATACCTCTTTACTACCCACAGTTGTAAATATCCCCTTTCCTCTTACACTCTGGCATTAGAATGCTTATTCTGAAGTTGGCTAGGACATGACTCTGTATCACCTCCAAAGTCATTATCTTCAGGACATACGTATTTCCATATACACTAAATCAGAGACTGTAGCTCATTTCATACTTTCTTAAAGTTAGAGTGAGCAGAGGGGTTGTGCAGTGAAGCCCCCTGCAAAAATAGCAGCTTTGAGATTCACTGTTGTCTTTCTGAATCAGCCTTTATTTTTCACAGCTGTGGCTGGCAATCATGTGTCCTGCAAATGCAAGAGGATAAAAGATTTGATATGCAACCTACCGGATGGGGCAGAATCTGTACTGATCCTATAGAATCAGAGGATCAACTATTAGATTAAATCATAGGCCTACCAATGGAGACTGGAGCATATAAGCTGTGCCTCAACCTTCTTTCTGAAATTTAGGACCTCCAGTCCAGGTTGCCAAATTAGAAGAGGCAGATGTCATAGAAAAATATCTGAGAACTGAGGTAAGATTCCTTTGATATTTTTTCAGAGTCAGTTGAGATAATATAAAATTGCCTAGACTTTGTGATCTTCCACATGAGGAAGAAGTTAACCATCTTGTTACTAGTTATGCGTGGAATAAAATGTAAAGGATAATACTTTCCTCAAATTTCAAAAAAGATGTGGTGATTTAAAATGGCCAACCTTTTCCTTTTAGGAGAGAGGGTTTGGAAAGCTGTTATCTTTCCAGCCCAGTCTGTTTAATTTATAGTTGTCTTCCATAATCAAGAAATATTTTAACCATGGCAGCCACCTGTGTGGTATGACCATTCTAAAACGTAGTAGTTTTTCTATGCTTTTCTTGGATGCTGCACACCACTCCATGCATTCTTACACCGCAAGTACATAGTTCTAGCACAAATCACTTTTCTACTAATAGCTTTTGATGGAATTGAAATAGAAATTCAGAATGCATGAAAGTGTAATAATTGCATTAGTACCTTCTTGTCCACAAACTGCTTGTGATGGAACATTAAGGGAAAGGACCTTCTTGCCCACAAACTGCTTGTGATGGAACGTTAAGGGAAAGGACCTTCTTGTCCACAAACTGCTTGTGATGGAACGTTAAGGGAAAGGACCTTCTTGTCCACAAACTGCTTGTGATGGAACGTTAAGGGAAAGGACCTTCTTGTCCACAAACTGCTTGTGATGGAACGTTAAGGGAAAGGACCTTCTTGTCCACAAACTGCTTGTGATGGAACGTTAAAGGAAAGGACCTTCTTGTCCACAAACTGCTTGTGATGGAATGTTAAGGGAAAGGACCTTCTTGTCCACAAACTGCTTGTGATGGAACGTTAAGGGAAAGGACCTTCTTGTCCACAAACTGCTTGTGATGGAACGTTAAGGGAAAGGAAAGAATGATGGAAGCAGGAAACCCAACGTTGATAGCTCAAAAGATCCAAAGAAATAGCCACAGCACTGGCAAAAATAGCAAGAGGAAAGTGTGCTGCAGTTGTTTTGCAAAATACAGACACACATTTTTTAAAATGGGGATAAGGGGAGAAATGCATAAAAACAGAATGAGCTAACAGTAACAGTAAACTAAGATATGTATATGACCAGTGATCAAAAAGAAAGCTATTATAACATAATGTTTTCAACAACGTTTGACAAGATTGCAACAAACAAAGCATCAGGAAATTAACATACAGAAACACAATATAGCACTCCTAACAGAGGTCAGACCTATAGCTTACAAGGCAGGAGAACAATAAAGATTGCCTTTGCAGCTAATTCAAAAAGAGGTGACAGCAGCGTCTTGAAATATGATTTTGTATTCATCTGAGATGAAACTGAGTGATAGTCCAAAGAAATTGAACAAATACTCTGCAGGATAATCTCAGCTGCCCATAATAACTGAGTAAGAAGGCAGAAAGAACGAGAAAAGAAACAACGGATACAGTCGGCTCAGGCACTGTTGCCTGACCGTTTGACAGAGGTTGCATGAACTATCCCAAAGCAACCTTAAAATGATAGGTTCTTTTGTATTGTGCTTGAAATATATTTTCCTACCCAGTGTTACAATGCATCCATCCATCCATCCTCTACCCCTTTTTCCTATTTTTGAAGATGGGGTTGGGGCGTCACTTCGACAGTGGCAATCATCTCTAGCCAAGGTTTACACCATCAGGTGCCTAGCATTGCCACTGTGGTTCATCCATACCATTGACGCACGTGCACACACACACACACACACACACACACACACACACACACACACACACACACACACACACACACACACATGCACACATGCACACACACATGCACACCCGCACACCTATGGGCAAGTTAGAGTGTCCAGTCAACTTAATGATTGTCTTTGGAATGTGGGAGGAAACTGGAGCACCTAGATGAAACACACGTAACCGCAGGGAGGACATGCAGATTCAACACAGATGGCACCTCAGCCAAGAATCAAACCAGAGAACCTCTTGCTGTGAGGTGACAATGCTAACTGCTACACCATAAAATGCATGAGAGAGCTCCATCTGAGAAAACACTTCATCTTATTTATTTATTTTATTTTTTATTTTTCATCTGTTTATTGGGAGTGTCTGACTGAGCCGGTGGCCCATTTTCAGAGGAGGCCTGGGGAGAAAGGATCCATGTAATACAAGGAAGAGATAGCAAAAATTTTTAGAAATGGGCATTCTAAAAACTACAAAAACAGTACAACAATGTATACAAAGGTCATAATTAGGTAGCTGGTTCAAAACAATACATGTCATGGAATGTGTTTAAATAGTCTGACAAAAAAGTCCTCTGACTCATATCATATCAAGATGTTAAATCAATATAAGTAGTGGGTTGCATGTTTGTTTGGTAAGGTAAATCACTTTGTGCCTTATACAAAAGCGTGTGTTTGTTTTGTTATATAAAAAAGCACTTTGTACCCAATTGTGAAAGTAGTGTAATAGACAATGGGCAGGATTCACGAAGCCTCCGTGTAAGAGTTAGAAAGTCTTACACGGAGGCTGCAGTTAAACAGGGTGATGTCAGCATGCCATGCATATTCATGAGGGCATGCTGAATCACACCCTAGGCTAACACAGTCCGTGTAGCAATGTAGGGGGCGTGTCCGCATGGCGAGTCCTGCAAAAGGACACGCCCCCAGAAGAATCACAGTCGCAAAAGGAAACTCCCACGACCGAGTCCGCGGAAATGTCAAGAAACACAACAGCACACATGCCCCCACAGACTATTAACCCAACTGAAATGTGAAATGTAAAAATGAACAGTTTAATTTTTTTTTTTTAATTTCAAAAATGTTTGCCCGTAATTGCGCTCGTTTGCGCGGGTGTGCCCTTCAGTCAGCCACAGTTAGCAGTCATTGAAAAAGCATATAAGATCTAAATATGCAAAATAAGCCAAGTAGTGGTAGAGACGTCGGCCAAAGAAGAGGTAGTCATGGTTCGAGCCCCAACAACATCATTTTTTATTTTTAGTGAAATAAGCATGAAACAATCCCCTGACATATATGTATATATATATAATTATAATCAAAGTAAAATGCAATGAAATGGGCCATGTTTTTATGAAGAAATCTGACAAAATAAAAAAATAAAATAGTTTATAAGTGCCCATAGCTGAGCAGCGCTCTAGCAAGCTGAGTATGTTTGCCCGTAGGTGACCAGTGGTTTAACAGGTGTAATATGAGTGCCCGGAGTTGAGCAGCGCTTCAACACGCTGAAACTGTGTGCCCGTAGTTGCGCAACATTTCTCACAGCGTAATATGCATGCTGATAGCCAAATAATGCATTAACCAGCGTAACCTGTTTACGTGGAGCTGCGCAACGCGCCAACCGGCTTACTGGCGGGCAACCTTGAGCAACCTGTATGAAAGCTGCCTTTAAACAGACACACCTCCTAGCCTGTCTAGACAGTAGTAAAATAATAAAAAAAAGCAATGCCCAGGATCGAACCCAGGTTACTGTGCATCACAGTCAAAGTACTGAACCACTAAGCCATGACAGCTGTACTGAAAAATGCAGTATTAGCATATATATAGGAATGAATGGAAATAGAAGCATGACAAAGCAGGTTTTGTGAAGCTGATACAATTCCAAAATGGCCAATCACAGATAAGTGCGGGAAAAATGGCATATATAAGCCCCATAGGTGGGAATACACAGCATAACTGATTGTGGAACCTATTTGCAGTCAGGATGGCAGGTGTAGGAGAGGGTAGTCGCTTCCGAGCACAGAGGTGGGGTGTTGAGGAGTCCAAATACATGGTTTGGCTCCTAGTCCACGATCATGAGACTCAACTCATGCAGGGCCAGGTTCTGTGGGGTGCGTATAAGGCAGAGGCATGGAACCGGTTGGCACATGATCTCACCAGTGCCGCAGGCATACCAAGGACTGGTGAACAGGTCCATCACCACCATGCAGACCTGAAGAGATGGAAGCAGGACCAACTGAACCGTTGGATCCAGGAGGCCCGGCAAATGCCCAACACCCCAGTACTGAGTAAGTATCCATGTAATTATGTATGTAAGGAATTATCCCAGCTGATATTATGGAGATGTATGTTCCAATATTACTTCATTTATATTACAGCTGCAGGTGTGCGTTCTGCGAATCGGCTAGCCTATGGTGATAGGCTGGAGCAGTTGCGCCACCAGGCGGGTTAGTAATTATATTTCTGTAATTGTTATACAATATAAGTGAGACAGCTTGTAAAAGAGTTCACTGTAGTTACATATTAATAAAGTTCAAATAACACTAGAAGAAAGATTCTGCTAGTACTGTATGATTAGATAAGTGATGCAGCCTGTAATCCAGAAATAAAAATTAAACAAGTCTGAAATAGTGATTACCCACCTGAATTGTAATATCAGATAACCTGCTGCAGCCTGAAAATCAGTGGTAAACAAGCTAAAGACAATAGACATGTGTCAAATACATCCCCTTTGAAAATCTGCCATATGAAACAAGTGAGTCTGTTGGAAAGGATTGTTGTAATCAAGTATGACATGTTAATAATGCCTAGAATAAAGTACCATCTTGAATTGTAAAAATAAAACAAGTGAGAGTATGAGAAAGAGGTATGAATCGACCAAGAAAGCTGTTATAACTTCTGAATAAAGTATACTGCAGTCAGTACATAATGAAATGAATGAATGAGACAGCCACAACCAAACAGTGAAATGTTTGTAATAAAGTACTGAAGCTGGAATGTGTCTGTCCCACAATTTGGATATGTTGCTGTACCCTTGCAATATGGAGATAGTATGGTTGTATGAAATACTGAACATCCACAGTTGTCTAGAGCCATATAAATGAAATGTAGCAGGATGCTGTACCTGAACATAGCCAGATATGAATGTGCATGAATAAAAATGCAATGTATATTAATGTAGCAGTAACAGTCCCATCACCAACATTCCTAAGGTTACATATAGGAAACTGTAGTAAGACCTGTAGGGTATATATATCTGCAGCTACTAGAGATGTACAGCATATGTATAGGTAGTTGAAGTTGTTAATGAAATATTTCTTCACCCTACCCTATATTCACAAATAATGCCATTCCACAACAAACTGGGTATGTGTATTCACAATTAATTCCTATGGACATTTGTCCTGTTGGTTCAAACATATTTGCACGTATGTTGCTGCATGTGCCCTGTTCACATATCCAAACCTGATGGCCTGTTGCCATCAATCAACCTTGCATGCTGTTGGATTGTGCACTGTTGTTCAAAATATGCATGTGTTATGCTTGCTGTTCAATGTTTGGAATTCATGGGTGTTTGGTTAATGGGAATACTGATGCATGCTGTTACAACTAATTTTGAATGGAATTGTTTGTTACTAACTAAAATATTTCTAAACATAGGACAACAGGGAAGGCGGGTTCCAGCGGACCCACCTCTCCCACCTCAGCTGGCGAGTGCACCTGGCACTAGTGCCCAGGCCGGAACCTCCTCTGGTGGCCCTGTGCCACCTTCAGGTGGAAGCGCTGCAGAGGATGGGGCTCATCCCCCCTCTGCAAGCGTGGCTGGAGGAGACCGTCCACTCACCCTCCAAAGTGTCCGGTCTGTGGTGCGTAGCGAGATCAGGCATTCTGTGCTTGAACCCCTACACCAGCTTGAGGCTCGGGTAGCACAACTCATGGGTGTCCCTGCTGCCTGTCCTACACAACCCCCAGCACAGCCCCATCCTGGGCTGTGAAGGCACAGTGGCAACTGCCCATGGGTGGGGATCTCAGTTCCACTGTTGCCATCTGTGGGCTCATGGGCTCGCGATATCCCAACATCCATCCCCGTCAATTGTGTTTCCCCCCCACATGTGTCATACTCCGCCCCTGTATGCATCTTGTTTGTCTTGTCTGATAACCTCCCCTACCTACCTCCCCAAATATACCTACTACCTGTACCTCACATTCCACTCTCACCTGAAAAAACAATAAAAAAGGGCACTCTGTTCCCACAAAAAAATTACGCCCCATACATAGCTGCCCATTTTGCAGACATGTCTGCTGGACATGTGAACTGGTAATTACAATTGGCTGTACAACATATTTTGTTGTCCTCACCCCTCTCTCAGGGGTGCAAGGTTTCAAATTTCACACCAAATTACAGACATATGCACAGTTGTTGCTGATAAAGAAATGGGCAGCTATGGGCCTTTCCTACATCTTTCCTGCAAATCCCGAGCTTGTTTTCCTACTGTACTACCCTCTTTGTGCCCCCTTTTTCACCACTTTCCTATATCCCCATTTTCTTTTCTTTCAAAGAAATTAGCGCGGGTTTGCACGAGAGTAAGCACTTTTAAGTAGTTGTAAGCAGGTGTGCGCTTGTGTGCGCTTAGGTAAGCATGTGTGCGCGAAGCTAAGCGACAGTGCACATGCGTGAGCACCACGCAAACCAGTGCTACCCCGCTTACAACTGCTTAAAAGTGCCTTAGTCACTCTGAATGACAAGGCCTGTAGTCTGCCCAGCAGCAAAATAAAATTCCTCTATCAGTCTCAAGCCCAGGACATTGGAAACACTAGTCTGCATGACTTACCACTAAGCCATGACTGATATACAAGAACTTTGTGCTGAAAGCAATATATCATGAAATAGTAGGACTGAATGTAAAGGGAATATAGGAAGGCTATTACACAAAGCTTTTCTTGTATCTTTACTGGCAATTCTTGTGGATTTGTATAACATTAGTGTGATAAGAGAAACAGCCATGCTAGTCGGTAGCTAGTAGGTAATAATGTGACAGTAGCATCCTGCAAACCACACACACTATCAGAGCAGGATAAACACTGCCATATTTGAACAGGTAAGAGGCCAGACCTCACAACTGTGACTGATTTACAGGGATGTCCCTGATTTGAAAACAAATGTTAACTGTGCCCCACTGACTCCCTGTGAAATGTACTAACAGTAGGCAGAAAGGTGTTTTATCCCACATAATGGTAACTGTCAACTACTGAAAGTATGCACTACTTGCATGTCAGAAATGGTGTAGTAATACATATGCTCAAAATACCCCACAGTCACAACTGCAGAATATCTGAAATATATCACGGGTGTATCCCACTGATATGAACCATTCCCTGAGGCTGATAAAAGATACACCTGAGAGTATCTGAGGCCTGCAAGTGTCACAAACTCACAGGCATATCATTCTGTCTGCTGTCACACACTCTGTGAATAGCTGTAGAATAGCTTCCACAAGCACACCCACATGTAGGTGTACAACCCACAAATATCAAAGGAGGTATCCAACTAATAAAATAAGGACAGTATAGCAGTTTACAAGCACTGCATGTGCCTGCTATCCATAACTTTTAGTACAAAGTACAAGGCGCCACTACTGCTCAGCAGCAAAATAAAATACTCTTGTAGGTGTCAAGCCCCACACCTTGGCCAGACCAGACTGCATGCAGTACCACCAAACCACAACAAACATATAAGGAATTGCTGCTGAAAGAAATATAGCAAGCATTGCAAGGAGTGAATGTAAATGGAAAATAGGAAAGCCATAGTGACACATTCCAGTAAAGACACCTAGCAGGCATTCAAGGAGTGAATGTAAAGGCCAAATAGTGAAGCCATAGCAACAAATTGCAAGAGCCACTGCTGTAAACCAGTTACTCCACAAGTCCCACAGGAAAGCACATACTCCCATTTAAACAGTATTAGTATTATTAGGTGTCAGTTAACATACATACTGAGAAGAATAAACTGGAGGAAGCAATAGTCAGGTGTCAGTACAACATGCATGTCAGTGCCTACAACACAGCCTAAAATATGAGAGATATACCAACCTTTACACTCACACAACAGTGTCCACAGCATACCAGCATGGTCCCCACCTTGAAAATCTGAAAGGGCTATGCCTACCTAACCTAACATTTTATAGCACTGTCCTGAAATCACAGTGAGAACTGCAATTACCACACAGCAGGCTGCATGCAATTAGCAAATGCTGGCTAATAATTGGTGCAGAGGGCATCACATGCACATGTGCATATACCTACAAAAGCAGCCTGTACTCCCAGTCCACACATGCAATACTTTCATTGCAACATCTGGAGGGAGAGACAGAGAGAGAGAGAAAAAAAAAAAAAAAAAAAAAAAAACGAAAAACCAAAAAAGAGACAAAGACTGATGAAAATTAAACAATACAAAACAGCAAGCTAACCAGCAGCAAGCCATCACAAACAGCAGTGACAAACACAGGTAATGTAAACTAATAATGTAATAGTCTACATACTGTGAACCCTCCATATGTGTTAGCAGTCTGTGTCTATATATATGAAGATGTGCATAGGGCAGGGGACATACTGCAACTGTTAGTGAAGGCAGGACATACATATGTATGTGAAGGATGCTATGTGCACATATCAATGTAGGTTGTAGTGCAACGTACAATGTAGGTTGTACAGTAATGGATGTTTAGCAGTATGTTAGTGTGTGTATTTGTATGTGTAAATAAAAAGGTATATATATATATATATATATATATATATATATATATATTATATGTATATGTATGTATATTTATATATGTATCTATATATAATATGCATATATGTATACATAGATAGAGAGGGATGTAGAAATAGATAGACCCAGAATGATACCACAGTACAAGGACAAAATTATTGACTTCAGCAATTGGCTAAGCTTCTGGTGTCATTCTAAGGGGATCCAGTATTTGTCTGCCTGGGATGACATGATCGACCGTCCACGATGCTTTGCCAGAGATGGCCTGCACCTATCGCCCTTAGGATTACGGATACTGGCTAAGACTCTTACCTTTTTCAGGCAAGGTTCAAATGACAAATTCACCACCGTAAACGGTGACATCTCTGACATCTGTGCAGTGACAGAGACCTGGTTCAAAGTTTCAGAGAGTACCCCTGCATTACCAGGCTTCAATTCATACCACACCTTTTGGCCACCTAACCCAGAAAGAAACAATAAAAGTGGAGGCGTGTCCATATTCATTAAGGATATCCACACCTCCAGGCTAGTTGCACAGCATAATGCATCTGAGATTATCCAAGTGCAACTAACTCTGGGCAAGACCACAATCCAAATTGTAGCTTGCTACAGACCCCCCACCATGCCCCAGGATTCACACTCCTCATTTCTTGATACACTGGAAAGTATTAGGGTACAACCCAGCACCCTAATAATGGGCGATTTCAACTACCCCACCATTAACTGGGAAAACTACTCATGTACCAACTCTTTTGTTCAACGTTTTCTAGAATTCATAAATACCAATGCCTTGGATCAACTTATTCACACCCCCACCAGGGGCAGCAATATCCTAGACTTGGTCATCACCAACATGGGAAACCGGTGTTCCACACCAGAGGTCATTTCCTCATTGGTCAGATCCGACCACAAGGTAATCAGCCTAGACATCCACGTCCCACCCCCAGCCCCAATTAGGGAAACCATCGTAACAAACTTCTCAAAAGCCAACTTCACACTTCTTAAGACAGAAGTGGCAAACTTCATGACACCCATGCAGATGGACAATAGAGGTATGACTGCCAAATACTACACAAATGCACTTTATAAGCACTTACTCGAGTGCATGGATTATGCTATCCCTAATAGAACCAAGATGTTATCCTACAGACAAAGGAAGCCAGTCTGTTGGTCCTCTGTCATAAACAAACTCTACAACAGAAGAAAGAAACTGTTGCAAAAATAAGTAAAATCCCATGACTGGAGGAACTCCCTGGTCAACCTCAGTAAGAAGCTGAGATTCCTCATAAAATCCTCCAAAGCTAGTTACGAAAACAAAATTACCACTGACTCTAAAGACAACCACAAAGCATTCTATAGCTATGTCAAGAATCTAAATGGGAACACTCAGATCTGCTCTGAGTTACAGCATAATGGCACTATATATACAGAACCAACTGATATTGCCAACATCCTGGCAGATAGGTTCAGTGCTAACTTTACCTCCCTCTCACCCCTTAGAGGGCCCATCTCTGTACTGGAAGAATGCAAAGTTGCTATAATCACGGCTGCACAGGTAAAAAACACACTCTCCAAAGCCAAGAACACAGCATCCATGAGACCTGACAATATCCCAGGCTGCATTCTACACGAACTACTGAATGAACTGGCACCCTACCTATGTACCATGTTCAATCATAGCCTCACCTCAGGCTTTGTACCCACTGAATGGCTTAATGACACTTATCCCACTCCACAAAGGGAGAGCCACGACGGACCCCGGTAACTACCGCCCCATTAGCCTGATGAGCCTGGTCTGCAAGGCCATGGAACATATCATCATGGAACTCATAAACAAAGACATTGGTAATCTCCAAACTCTGGACCCTACTCAGTTTGGATTTGTAAAAGGCAGATCATGTCTCCTAAACCTGATTGACTTCTTTGAAGCAGTAAGAAAAGCCACAGATGATGGCAAAATGGTTCACACAGCTTATCTAGATCTCGCCAAGGCTTTCAACACCATCCCCCACTCTGGAATTATAGATAAGCTCACTAAACTAGGTATAGATCCCTATGTCATAAGATGGGTTGCCAACTGGCTCATGGACAGAATCCACACTGTGAAAGTAGCGTATTCCTAATCCGACATCAGACCAGTGACAATTGGAGTACCACAGGGTTCAGTCCTGGGTCCTCTCCTGTTTGGTATCTACTTCTCTGAAGTGCAGGCCAACACAGAAGGTCTTTATTAACAAAGTTTGCAGATGACTGCAAACTAGGAGCCATAATCGCAACTCCTAACGATGTGGACAAACTACAAAAGGGCCTCACTGAGACAGATACCTGGTGTCAAAGCCATGGCCTGAAGCTCAATGCCAAAAAGTGTATTGTCATCCCCTTTGGTAAAAACTCTGTACCCATGAACTACCACATAGCTGGTAATCTACTTAATGCTGAAAATGGGATAAGAGACCTTGGGACACAGGTGGACAGTAGTCTCCCCTTTGATAATCACATCTCCACAGTGGTCGGGAAATCCTTCTACGTGGCTCATCTCATCACAAAAGGATTCTCATCCAGAAAAAAGAGGTCATTGTTCCCCTCTACTCATCACTTATTAGACCCATTATAGAGTACAACACCCCTTTTGGTATGTACCTCACAAGACAACTACAACAACTGGAAAGACCACAGAAATACCTCACAAAGAAGATTACTGGCCTCAAACAGATGCCCTATGCAGACCGTCTCAAAAAACTACAGCTTGACTCCATGGCATATCGCCTACTCAGGGGTGATCTCTGCCTAACATACAAAGCTATGTCAAACCCAGAGCTGTTGGACATGCTCCACTTAAAGAAATCCCAATCCCTCTGAGCTACACGCTCTAGGGACCTTAACCTTGTCACCACAATAAACAGAACATGCTGGAGGGATAGATTCCTGTCCCAGAGACTTCCCATACTCTGGAACAGACTACCTATCTATGTCAAACAGAGCTCCTCATTAGCACTCTTCAAGAAAGATCTTGATGATTGGATGGGAAATGGGAAATTCACCCTGGGGATCACTTCTGTGGCTCTGCTCGACAGGGGCATGGGAAAATACTTTTCTTGGGTGACGAAAGCCAGGGTACATTTATTGGCTAGGCTTGTATGGGCCCTAGGGCCGATAGCCTAGTACCTACCTATGAACTTATGAGCATATATAGATAGATGGATTGAATATGTATATACATATATTATGTAATAGACACATACATATATAGATATATATAGATACATACACAAATACAGACAGATATGAATGTCTACAGATATGTATGTATATGAATATCTCTCTCTCTCTCTATATATATATATATATATATATATATATATATATATATACATATATATATATATATATATATATATATATATATATATATATATATATATATATATATATATATATATATATACATATATATATATATATATATATATATATATATATATATATATATATATATATATATATATACTGAGAGAGGCACATGTGTGCAGATGTATTGCAACAGGTGCCTGGTGACAAAGGCATGGACTGAACACCAGTGTGGATACAGGAGTACCATACCCCATTCCAAAACACTTACACCACTAACCACCACATATGTGGTTGCCTGCCTACTACTGGATGTGTCAGGAGGGAACAATGGAAACAAGTGTACAATAGCCTCCCCTTTGATTTTCACAGTGGCACACCAGCCTTGTAATACCTGTACATGGTACATGTCAGCAGAAATGGTGTGTCAGCTAGTGAAATGTAGGTCACTGTACCCCTCTACACCTCACAATGTCCTACACGGTATGTACCTCCCATGACAACTACAGAAAGGGAGAAGGACACAGTCATACCTAACAAACAGTGATAATGCCCTCAAACACATTACCTATGCAGAGTGACTGACAAAACCACAGATAGAGTGCCTCTCAAACTACCTACACAGAGGTTACCACTGCTGGATATACATAGTTAAGTCACACCAATAACAGTTGTCCAACAACCATGGTAACACCTCACAATATCCCCAGCATAAATGACCTATGTCTGTCATCATTGGCTCCACAGTAAAGAGCACATGGTGGAGGTACAGGTTCCTACCCACAAATAAGCCATACCCTGGAGTAAACCACCCAGTATTAAGAAGCAAGGCTCCCCATTAGCAGATGTCAGACATACCCTTGTTGAATGTTATGCAGATAGGTAGTATGCCATATGAGTCACCCTGTGTAACTGTTTGACAGGAGCAAGTACAATCACATTACATGTGTCCCAAGGGGCAGGGTAGCATAACAGTATGCTGCTGTAGGCCCAGGCCCAATAGCATACTACCTGCCTATGACATAATGCACACACACATGTACTCATTGCAATACCAACTATGTGAGGTGGAATGAGTGTGCCACTGACTGTGTGCAAGGTCTGTAATGGTTTGATTGCTCAGCATGACTTTGTGTCTGTCATGGTAGTGTGTGTCCTTGGTGTGAGGCCAGAGAAAGATGTGTCAGGTATTGGGATACAAATATACTACATTGCCATATGTTGTGCTGTGGTTCCCTGTATGTGACTGTGGTGTAGGTATGGTTATGGCAACAAATACTACGGTGCATTACCAGTGAAATTTGTACTGTGTATTGCATGGATTGACAATGTTCCCCATACATTACCTTGATACAAACCCCCAGTGTGAGGCTGTGCATTGGACCTCAAACAGTGTGCCGACTGCTGGAGTATACTTGTTTGTTGTATGGAGTGTGCCAGGCACTGTCACAGAGCTGTCAGCTGAGCACTGATATGTGGTCATTTACATGTGTATCCCCCAATAGACAGACAGATGCTATATATGGCAGTTCAGTGATATCACTACAGTAGAGTATTATGTGTGCCATATTACTTGCTCACATATTTTTCTTTTCCATCTAGGGCAATGGTGCACCAGCACAACCCCACGTGCTCTGCTGCAGAGGAAGAGGAGATACACCAGGGCCTGGTGTGGGATTTTGCCACACTCTTTTCCCGCAACAGCCAGAACCAGCAGGAGAGGGCAGCACTGTGGCAAGACCTTGTCCATCGGGTAAATGACATAGGCATGCATAACCGGACATATGAGCAGGTACGTCATCACTGCAGTGATTTAATTAGAAATGTCCATCAGCGTGCGTCTGATATCCACAGGCAACAGCTTGCCACAGGTGGTGGGGAAGCTATACACCCCCACTCACCAGACTGGAGGGGCTCCTCCTAAGTATTGTGGCTCCAGCCCAACAACAACAACATCCGCACACATGTGTAATGATGGAGGCTGGAGCCACCCAGCAGGAGGACTTGGAGCGTGCAGGTAACATGCCATATCTATAGTTGACTGTTCTCTACACTGGTAGTTTATGCATGTGTGAGGTGTGTACTGTGTTTGTAGCTGTTATCCTGGTAATTATTGTGCAAGAGTAATATTCTCAATATCGGCAGTAGACCTGTGAAAGCCAACTGTTGTACTACTGAACTGTATCATACTCACAGTATCAATGGCACAGTTGTGCCCACTGACAATAAATGTCTTATTTGTGCAGGTCCCTCTGGTGTAACAGCAAGGCAGCCAATCCATGCTAGTGAGTGTGTAATAACAATCCTTTAATACTAATGATAATAGTATTAATAATACCCTAAAATGGTATTGCTATGTGTGTGATTGCAGGTGTGTTTGTGTCTGTGTGTTTGTATCTCATGTACTGAGGAGTGTGAATGTGTGCATGTGTGCATGTGTGCATGTGTGCATGTGTGCATGTGTGCATGTGCGCATGTGTGCATGTGCGCATGTGTGCATGTGCGCATGTGTGCATGTGTGCATGTGCATGTGCGCATGTGTGGATGTGTGCATGTGCCCATGTGCGCATGTGTGCATGTGTGCATGTGCGTATGTGTGTATATGTGCGTGTGCGCATGTGTGCATGTGCGCATGTGCGCATGCATGCATGTGTGCATGTGTGCATGTGTGCATGTGCGCATGTGTGCATGTGTGCATGTGCCCATGTGCCCATGTGCCCATGTGCGCATGTGTGCATGTGTGCATGTGCTCATGTGTGGTAACATTGTGTACACATTGTAAACTGTGTTTCCTGTCTTCCTCTCACAGGTTCTGGTGCTGCTCTGGTGGTGTGCAGCAGGGAACCTGAATCTGCTGCTGGGGATAGTGATAATGATGATACCTGTGTAATGGCACAGGGAGGTGTACCAGGGTCCGTTGTTGGTCAGCCAATCGACAGTACACAGCTGTCAACCCCATCAATGCGCACAGTCATCCTGCCAATACATCCATTGTCACCAATATCCCTAGGTGATGGACAGCATACAGTGGGCATTGACCAGGGTAATGTGGTATCAGTGGCACATGCATCCCCTCACAGCAGCCATGGCCAGAGTCCTGACATGGTACCACACAGGCAGATGTCCAGGGGTTCTCATGGGAGCATCCATGGTCGTACTGCCCCTGTCAGATGTGCCCACAGAGGTCTTTCAACCTCAGCTATGTTCCGGGCTGTAATGCAGGCACAGTCACGTATGGAACTGTACACCAGACAGGGTCTGAGGGAGCTGAGAGCACATCGCACTGCTATGAATGACACTATGCGTGACGTTGCGGCTGCCATCCATAATTTCACCGAGGTCATTGACAGATGTTGGGGGCACACATTAGATCTGTTCCACAACTACATGTCCATGAGCCAGGGCAATGCAGGACGGTTGAGGCATCGACATGGACGAATGCCAGCAACAGCAGCAGCTGGCAGTCGTCGCGGACGACAACAAACCCGCGGCCGCTCCCATAGTGCCAGTACCAGCCCCAGCAATGCTGGGTCTGTGCTGTCATCAGACCGCCCTAGGAGACCACGTGCATGTGGCTCTGGACAGTCCCAGCAGGGACATGTCTCCAGTCATCAACCACCTGCTTCTGAAGACAGTACCCAGTCTGGCTTAGTACCTGATACTGTTCGTAGCACCGCTGACAGGCACAGGTACCGTATTTGTGGCCAGAGACAGTGATCTGTATGACCTGGCAGGTACAGTTTGTGGCTGTCCACAAACAACCGTATATGGCAGCCACAAGGTGGAACTGTGTGCATGCATACACACATGCATAATGCTAACACCTAGGGCTAACACATACATGCACACACTGCATCAACATTGCCCCATCTTCTATGGTTGTCCCTCACTAACACACACACATGCATGTCGATTGGTTGTATCAGTGGCAGACTCAGGCATACCAAGTACACACCCTGTGCATATGATGAAACTGTGCCACCTCCTGCAATCTGCAACATCGATGCAGGACCAGTTAACATGATGCTAATGCACAGGGTGACTACATAGAAGTGTAGTAATATTATCATGTTGTCAACTGTACAGTGTAATGGTATCATTGTGGGTATATCCCAGCATGCCTGATGCATTAACAGTATGAGTGTCACTGTATTGTTTGGTACATCCCTATTAATTACCATAGTGTAATGTCTGCACATCTTTGCATTCTGGTGGTAAGGCTGTAAACAGAAGGCCACCTACATAGGTAGCACAGGGGATAAGAAAATGGAAGTAATGATACTCAATGATGGACATGTAAACTGCAAGATGCATGCAGTACAACCTCTACTCTGCATGGAGAATGTTGATATCTGTGCAGTAATAGACAACAGGTTCAAGACTCCCAAGAGCACCCTAGCACTGCCAGGTTACACCTCATACCATGCTTGACAGCCCCAAAACACACAACTAACTATGACAGGAGGTGAGTCTCATTAAATGTCAGGGATACTGTGGTGGCAGGACAGGTAGCATACAGCCTACTAAGTTGGGAACTGCTGATTGAGGGCTCAGTGTCTGTTATTCTAAATGTGTATTAGTTCTGGTTTAAGCACTTGGGCTTCAGGCCAGTTATTTTACATTACGAAGGTTCATGGTCTGCACTCTTGTGGGAGGAGTGGATGGACTCTGCCCATCTGAGCTGGGAATTTCTGGCTAAAGGCTTATAGTGCCTGCATATTTGAACTGTTTCTTACTGAAATTGGTACACCTTGTTTGCTGTAGCATAGACTAGATCCATGTCTGCTGAATGTAGCTTTGTTTGTATGCTTGTTTGCTTGTTATTTCCCTGAAACACTAATTCCACCTGAAACACAGCTTTACAGCACCTCTGTGGATCCCTAGTGACATCTGCATTGCTTACTGTACATATGTCCTTGTTTCACTTGACAGAAAGTTACTGTTTGTCATTTATGCAATTAAGTTACCTGTAACACATTGCATTTGAGTTACCTGGCACTTGCTCACTAAAGCATTTATATATGCCAGCACTAACAAATTAAAAGCACTACACCTTCACAAACTCACCTTGAGTACCTTGTTCCCCATTGGCCCTTTTTGTTGTTAATTATAAAGGAATTCCCAGTACTATTCTAGCATGTCCAAAGGTCAGTTGTCAATCTCCTCTCCGATCCAGCTGGTGAATCTGTGAATCTAGAGGAAATGTTACAACTGCCTCATGTACACAGACAACCCTCTCCTCCTCCCAATAAATTCCAACACATGTGAGAGATGCAACCATATAGCCAAACTGCAGGCTAAGCTCTCTCAACTCAGTACTGGCAAAACCTGTCAGGAGGAGAAGGAAACCACAGTCACTACAATTCCAGTCTTACATAGACCTACCACGACAGCAATCCAAACAAATAAACACATGAAAACATACTCGGAGTCTCTAAATAAAATTCTGCCTAAGCAGCAGACACCTCCAAAGCAGACACACAAGCAACTGCTACCCCAGAACAGAACGTGTGCAACACATAGCTCACAAAGCCAGTGTGCTGAACAGTCACAGCACGTAAGGCTAAACAACACACCTGCTACACTTGTGATAGGTGCCTCTATCATCAGGTACACTGACGTCCTTCTCACCAGGCTGAACAAGGAGAAGGTCATGGTGAGATGCCTGTCGGGCGCTATGATCTGCCACATAACACAAGCACACAGGTCACTCCAAGGCATGTACAAATATGACTCAATCAGTGTCCATGCCAGTGTGAATGACCTGAGATGTACCTCCCTGACATGATAAGAGACATAGAGGAGCTCTCTGAGCATGTGGCCCAGACTGGTATGACCCTGACCTTGAGTAACATCTTACCCTCACCAAGAGTGATGCCACAATATGTAGACAAGATGATCAATTTCAACAATTGGCTTATGTTTCAGTGTCATTCAAAGGGGATCCAATGCCTGTCAGCCTGGGATGACATGCTTGACAAGCCACGCTGCTTTGCTAGGGACGGCTTGCACATGTCACCCATGGGCTTTCGGATATTGGCAAAGGCTCTTGCTACCCCCATACTGCCTTTTTTAGGCAAGGCTCAAAAGACAAGACCACCTCCATAGGTATCACAAGGGATAGGAAACTAATAGTAAAGCTACTCAATGCCAGCAGTGTAAACCTCAAGATGCATGCACTGGAAACTGTCCTTAGCATGATGAACATCAATATCTGTGCAGTAACAGAATCCTGGTTCAAGGCCCCCAAAAGCACCCCAGCACTGGCAGGTTATACCTCATACCATGCTTGTCGGCCCCAAAACTTGCACCGAAACAGAACAGGAGGGGGAGTATCAATATTCATCAAAGATACACACACCTCCAGGTTGGTGGCATAGCACGAAGCATCAGAGACTATCCATGTGCAATTAACAGTGGGTAAGACTGCCTTCCAGTTCATAGCCTGGCACACACCACACTCCCAAACCCAGGTAACCCACTTGGCCTACTTAAGAATACATGAATATCTGCAGGTGTCTCCAAACAACAATATATTGGCCAGCTTCATTTACCCACACATGGACTGGGAGCATTACTGTAGCTCCAACACCCTAGGTGTAAGGTTCCTAGAATCCATACACTCAATTGCTATGGAACAACTTGTTACCACTCCCACAAGAGGGGAAAACATGCTGCACCTGTTCATCACCAACATGTGGACTATATGCTCCAGACCAGCAGTGTATCCCTCGCTGGTAAGATTATACCATAGACTACTCTCACTGTATATTCACATACCAAATGCAGCCCCTGCACAGAAAACCACAGTCATAAAGTTGTGTAATGCAAATTACATGTATTCACATGAGGCAGGCTTCACACATGGGAACAATTTAAGGTCACAGGTACATATGTCTATGTGGCACACACATACCTCATGTGTGCATTGACATTACTGATATGATCTATGTCATACAATATTAAGAGCAACACCCCACACACATGGACAAACTGTGTGACAAAAACACACATGGCATTTGTAAGATTCAAACCCCTACCTAACTATGTTATGATACTTGAGAAAGACGCATTAGCAGAGCGCGCTATTCGCATTACTAGGAGGTGTCCCTTCTCCTGCTATACTTATAGGGTGCTGACATCATCAGTGTTTAGAAAGAGGAATGTGCATCATGTAGTGTGTTCTTCTAGTTGCCAAAAGGGACATTTCTTTCACACAGAATTGCACACACACTAACCACCCTCACCCAAACACACACACACACTCAGCATTTGCAGGATTTAAACCCCTACCTAACTATGTTATGACACTTGAGAAAGACGCATTAGCGGAGCGCACTATTCGCATTACTGGGAGGTTTCCTTTCTCCTGCTATACTTATAGGGTGTTGACATCATCAGTGTTTAGAAAGAGGAATGTGCATCATGTAGTGTGTTCTTCTAGTTGCCAAAAGGGACATTTCTTTCACACAGAATTGCATACATACTAACCCCCCTCACCCAAACACACACAGACACTGAGCATTTGCAGGATTCAAACCCCTACCTAACTATGTTATGACACTTGAGAGAGAGAAGTATTAGCAGAGTATGCTATTTGCATTACTGGGAGGTTTCCCTTCTCCTGCTGTACTTATAGGGTACTGGCATCATCAGTGTTTAGAAAGAGGAATGTGCATCATGTAGTGTGTTCTTCTGGTTGCCATAAGGGACATTTCTTTTACACAGAATTGCACACACACTAACCCCCCTCACCCAAATACACACTAAGCATTTGCAGGATTCAAACCCCTACCTAACTATATTATGACACTTGAGAGAGACGCATTAGCGGAGCGCGCTATTCACATTACTGGGAAGCTTCTCTTCTCCTGCTGTACTTATAGGGTGCTGACATCATCAGTGTTTAGAAAGAGGAATGTGCATCATGTAGTGTGTTCTTCTAGTTGCCAAAAGGGACATTTCTTTCACACAGACTAATCCCCCTCACCCAAACACACACTGAGCATTTGCAGGATTCATATCCCTACCTAACTATATTATGACACTTGAGAGAGACGCATTAGCGGAGCATGCTATTCGAATTACTGGGTAGCTGTATTTCTCCTGCAGTATTTATAGGATGCTGACATCATTATTTATATAGAAGTATGTACATCTATTACTATCTGTCAGTTAGGGGGATAGCATATATATGCATTAACAGCCGCCTACTTCAGGGTCAGATATGCACATCAGCACTGCCAGGTTATGTTTTATACCATGCTTCGTGACCACAGGACCTGTAACACACAACACAACCAGTTCAGACCACCCCTCCCATATCCAGGACACACACTTTGCTTCCCTGGGAACAGTGTAGGATATGAAGGTGTTCACATACACCATTACAGTGGTTAACGTCAGGTACAGGTATATTGTGTGGGGGAACTACTCAGGCCTCAACAACATCACCCTACAGCCACTACAATTTGTGAATCCATGTGCTATGGCAGGACCACTCACCACAGCCACAAGGGGGAATACATATTGGGCCTGACCATCTGCAACATGGGGACTGTATGTTCCACACCAGAGGTAGACCACCATTGTTAATATCTGACCATACCCAACTGTCCCTGGACATCCATATCCCATCCCAACCCCCAGGCAAGGAAGTCACTGCAAACAAAGTATTTATCAAAAGCAGACTTTGCACTTGTGAAGACTGGGGTGGAAGACTTCAAAGGACCCATGCTGTGGGGATTATACAGGCCACTCTGCATAATCCTTGACAATAGCATTCTATGAGCATCTGGAAGGTTTGCATTGATCATGCTATCCAAAATAAACCCATGACTCCTCCACAACAGGAGACCTGTCTGGTGTACACCAGACATATATAAGCTGTACGACAGAAGGAGGGAGCTAATACATTACAGAGCAATATCCCACAGAGGGAGGATGCCTCTGAACAGTATTGGCACGACACTTCAATCCCTCAAACTCATCACGTCAAGGTGTTGACAGTGACATTGTCCAGACACTGCAGATAAGGCTCCCCTCAGTCTGTAATTGATGCCCAATTACTGTTATAAGTCCTTGCCAACCATCTTCCAGCAAACACCAGCCACATGGATGTGACATTGCAAATTCAACCCTGGGATCTCCACTGTGTCCCTGCTTGATGGAGGCACAGCACACTAGCCTTAAACGGTGCCTTCTGTGACCTACTTTACAGAGGCACAGTAGCCTACTGTACTGGGGAGGCAGATGCCAAGCACACTCTGGCTAAGCTTGTATTCCCTAGGGCAAACAGCCTAGTATTGACCTCTACACCCATATGTTTAATTTTCAGATGCACAATATTTGTTGCTGATAAACTGTTTGCAGGTCTTTATTGCCATAGCTTTCCCTGTTTCTATGAACAACTTGTGTATCTGTGGAAGATGTTTGAATATGAGAGGGATCCACTATTTAACTTATGTCTCTGTAGTCATTTAACTGTGTGCACTGGGCAGATTGCTGTATTGTGGTTGGTTCCTGGATTAACACATACAAATACCAGATATGTGTGGCCAACTGCTAAACTGAGACATGGCCTAAGTGTGTGAGCATGCCCAGTTCAGGCTTTCTATGGCTTGTTGCCTGACATATGTCTCATTTATCAAAGTGTGTGAGCATGCCCAGTGTGAGCTTTCCATATGTTGAAATCTGCAGTCCATCACATTTGTGGTTGTGTGTGAACTTCAACAATATTTCACATTTATAGTTGTGTGTTGGGAATCATGTTGTGTACTTACTGCCCAACTGCTTTGTGTCTGAACCCAACAGGGATTATACTGTGCCTGCAGGGTTTCCATGGGATAGTTTGCATACAGTTGTCAACATCCTTTCATACTGACCAAACACTGTAATATCGTATAGTGTACTGGTTCAGTACTTTCACTGTGGTGGACAGTATCCTGGGTTTCAGTCCTATCACTGCTTTAAATATTCATAGTGAGAACACCAGACTGGTTAAGGGCCAGTTGTGCACATATGACCATGTTGCATTTTGTTCGGATATGGACTACTTAAACCAGGCTTGTCCAACATTGGTAGTGTATTCCACAACTTGGGTGGACATTGACAAACACTAGCGATGTGCCCTAGGCCATTTCTACTGCTAGTCAGAGAGTGTGTTTGTCCCTCAACACACATTGTAACTGGAGTATGCCATGACATATTTCAAGGTTAGTATACTGTGGCTCTGTCTACCCGTGACATAACAGTGATACCCAGGGTAAACCTACCATCTCCCATCCACTCATCAAGATTCCTGTTGAGGAGAGTCAATGAGGGACTCTCTGGCTAACCTGTACTGGGAGTTTACTCAAGAGTGGGGGTGGCTTCTGGGTTATGGATCAATCACTACAGCATGTCCTATGTATGTCAGTGCTGGGGTTCAGGTCTCTCATGTGCATAGCTCACTGGCATTCAGATTGTACAAGGTGCAGCATGTTCATTGATTCCAGCTTGGACATAGCTTCATACATCAGGCACAGCTTGCCTCTGGGCGGGCAATATGGCACTGTGTGGAGCTGCCAAAAAAACAAAACTAATAAAAACAAAAAAGAGAGCGGATTTGTAGAACTAGACCATCAAAAAACATACAATCCCATGTGAAAAGGCGTGCCTTTTATACACAGTGTTAGTCTAATCAAGCAATCAATTAAGTAAAAAACAATCAACAATAAAAGCATTGAGATTAAAAGAAAAAAGATTAACAGGGATGTGAATGCTTATGCTAAAGCAACTGCTTACCCCCCCCACCACCGTTAGTACCTTATGCCATGGTGATTCAAGAGCGGCCACCTGGCCCAAGTGCTTCGAGTGGAGACACTGACTTGGAAAATGAGGATGATATAATCATTCCCCAAACAACAGAAGTACGCCGATGTGATCGCATTCATAATTATCAACAGCAGAATGGCCCAAAGCGACAACCAAGTTTGGGGGGGGGCTCTATTTCTCAGAACAATATGAACAATCAAATAGGAGACAACTTTCAACAGGGTTTTCGGAGTACCCATACCAGCCAGCAACAAACAGCACAACCAAGCACAACAAGAAACAAGCCCCACAAAGGAGGCACCAAAACAGAAGGAGGAGGTAGTCCAGTGCCTACCCAAAGTTTTAGTGAATACAGAAGGAGACTTCCTTATCTTTAATTTTAGCTCTTTGGAAGTTGATGAGGAAATGGCCAATTTGTTTCCAAAGGACTGACTTTTGTTCCGGACCACAGAGCTGATGTAGTCAGAACTGTTATAGACTTGAAAATGTTTGTTCGTAAACTCAATCTGACTTGTGAACTGGGACAAAACTCTGGACTTATTAACAGTTTAAGAGTTTCAAGTCTGTTCAACCCGCCCCTCCAAGCGTCATTGGCTATGTTTGAGAAAATTTGTGAAATGTACATTAGGCATGCACTTAATTGTAGTGTAGCTAAGTATAACAGGAATAGCAACATCACTGTTAATGAATGGGATCTTCTCAAACTGCTTAATGTATGTAACGTGAAGGTTATGAAACCCGACAAAGGAGGTGGGCTGGTGTTTATGGACCAACAGGTCTATGAAACAAGAATGTTGAGTTTTTTAAATAGTGAGGTATATGTTAGTGCAAGCCAGAATGGGCTAAATGGGCATATAATAAAATGAATAGCATGTTGAGCGACCTTTTTCTTGAAGGGAGCATTGATGTAAATACATACCATTTTTTGACCATGCCAGCCCCAGTAGTTCCAACATTGTTTGGTGCCCCTAAAATACATAAGGATCTAAATAGTCCACCCTTTAGACCTACTGTGGACAGTAGGGGTTCTATGACATATGCTTGTGCCAAGTTTGTTGACTGCAAGTTGAAACCGTTTGTTAAGTCAGAGACACAAGTATGTCGAGATTCTTAGCATTTTTTGGAAAATATTAATGCACTAGAGTTCAATGGACATCACATTTTCCTTACAGTCGACATCAAGGACCTCTATACCTCCATTCCACACTGAAAAGGAATCAAATGGGTTAGTGAGTTCCTTCACATAAGAGGGATGGAACATCAGCAAATTAATTTGATAGAAGTTCTCCTTGAAATAATACTGTAGAATAATTATATTCTTTTTTCAGACAAATTGTTCCTCCAAAAGAGTGGCATTGCAATGGGCTCCCCTTGTGGGAGCAGTTTTGCTAACAGTGTCTTGGCCTCTTGGGAAAGGTCCTTCCTATTTAATTGTACAACATACAAAGAACATGTGGCCTGGTACACAAGGTACCAGGATGACATGTTCTTCTTGTGGAAGGGGGCGGTGGACATGATTAATGGGTTTATAACTGAAATTACTTCATTTACTTCATTCTTGGAATTTACATACCAAGTAGGCCAAAATGAGGTTAATTTTTTGGACATCCACCTTAGTAAAGACAATAACAATAGGCAATTTAGTTCTACCATCCATCGAAAACCCTCATACTCTAATACATTTTTACATTTCACAAGTTGCCATCCCCTCCATCAGAAAAGGGCAGTGGTAAGAGCAGTGAGGATGGTATCCAATTTCGATGATTTCTTAGAGGAGTGTAATCTCCTCAAGGAAATGTTCTTAAAAAGAGCTTATCCTTTACCCTTAATCGATCAAGTGATGGAAGAGGTACGTAATAAAAGATCAATAGGGTATTTTCAACCTTTGGTACAAGAAAAACAAGTTTACACAACCCCACCAGTGGGGAATGTTATTAACAATTCCCAGGGAAAAGAAAAGGTATTGTATGGGGCAACTAGTTTTTTAACAACCTATTCCCTAGATGCAAGCAGCATTAGGGAGATTATATGTAAAAATTGGTCTTTAATACAACAGGACAATGAATTAGTCAAAATGTTGGGCACAGCACCAGCTATAACATACAGAAGAGGTCTCAATTTGAAAAATTTGGTTGAGAGACTGAAAAAAAGCTTTAAGAGACCAAACTGGTATGTTTAAATGTGGAAGATGTGCCCAATGTAAACATATTAAAGTGACTAATAAGGTTAACATCAGAGATAAGACGTATCAAATTTGGGGTAGACATACATGTGATTCCCAAGGGTTAGTATATGGGGCTGTCTGCAACCAAAGCGAAGGTTACTATATTGGAAAAACAGAACGAAAGCTCAAGCAAAGAATATATGAGAATCAATATAGCATTGATAGGCAGATCAGTACAAATGCCCTAGCAAGGCGTATAATAAAACACCCAGACCATAAGTTCAGTTTTATTGTCTTGCAAAAAGTAGACCGTAGCAGCAGGGGTGGTCCATGGCAACTTAAACTCGAGGAAATAGAATTGGCATGGCAGATCCGTACCATGGCTTATATTATGCCGGGTTTAAATGAATATGTATCTATCAAATGTTTACTCAAAATAAAAGCCTTAGCTAGATAAGCATTACAAGCATTTTTGAATAAATAGATCAATTTAGGATCTTTTAATATACATGGTTTTAAAAATTTAGTAATTTTAAAGTAAATATATTACCATCACAAGGCTGGGTGATTTGGTATTTTTAATATTGAGATAAATTAGGCTTGAGAAAGTTTATTGTCTAAGGTTTACTGATTTTAGAAAAACCTATGTAAAACAAATCTCTGGTTCAGCAAACAAATGGTTACTTGTGTTTTTTTATTGTTGATTGTTTTTTACTTAATTAATTGATTGCTTGATTAGACTAACACTGTGTATAAAAGGCATTCCTTTTCACATGGGATTGTATCCTGTATGTTTTTTGATGGTCTGAAGAAGTTGGCTTACCTTTTGCCAATGAAAGCGCTTACCAGTAAAGGAGTTTAGTTCTACAAATCCGCTCTCTTTTTTGTTTTCACTGTGTGGAGCTGCAGTTTGTTTCATCAGGCAACACATGGCATCTGTTCGAGCTCTTTGATCCTCCTGGTGAGGTACTTTTGGGGTCTTTCCAGTTGCTGGAGGTGTCTGCTGAGGTACATCCCACAGGGGCCATTGTACTCAATTGTGAGGCTGATGAAGGATGACTGAAGAGGCACGATGACCTCCCCTGATCTAGATGTGACTACCTTCATGATTAGGTGGGTATATGGTATGTTTCTGTAACCACTACAGCCACATGGTTGTCAAATGCAAGATATCTATCAACTTGTGTCCCCAGGTCTCTTATTACTTCTAAAGTACTTAATGGGTTAACACCTATGTGGTAATTGGTGGGCACTTACTGTTTATCCACAGGGGATAACTATACACTTTTCTGCAATTAGCTTGATGACATGGCTCTGGCACCAGTTGGCTGTTTGTATGTGGCCCTTTTGTAGGATGCTTCTGTCAGCTGGAGGGTGAGATATGGTGCCAAGTTTGTAGTCATCTGCAAACTTGTTCAGACACAGTCCTTCCATGTTGGCCTGTACCTATGGGAAATATATACCAACAAGGGAGGTCCCAGGACCGAGCCTTGTGGGATGCCAGTTGTAGCTGGTTTGTAGTCTGCCATGGCTGCAGCATTTCTGACCATGTCAGTTCTGTCCTTGGGCTGGTTTGCAACCCATCTACTGACATAGGGGTTTATATTTAAGCTGGTGAGCTTATCTATAATGAATACATGGGGTATTGTATGGAAGGCTTTTGCAAGGTCCAGATAGGCTGTGTGGACCACATTCCCCTCATCAATGGCCTTGATGACTGTTTCAAATGAGTCAAACATGTTTAAGGGGCAGGATCTGCCCTTAAGAAAGCCACACTGGGTAGGGTCCAGTGTCTGTAGGTCCCCAATATCTTTATTTCTGAGGTCCATGATGATCCTTTCCATAGCTTTGCAGACCAAGCTTGTCAGGATTCTGGGGTGATAGTTTGCAGTATCCATTCAGACACCACCTTTGTGGAGAGGGACCACTGTTGCTGTACACTGCTCTTTTGGTACATATCCTGTGGTAAGGATGAAATTGAGCAGTACTGTTATTTGGCGTTCCATTCTTCTTGGAGTTCATGTTGGACACAGCCCAGGACACCATCTCATACTATTGATGCTGTGTGTTTTGCTTTGAAGATGCTGGCTGTTACATCAGCATCTGCAATGTCAGGGGGCCGGCATTCTGCTGGGATAGATATTTGGCATTTTGGGGAGTGGGGGTTTGCACTGAACCTGTCAGGTTGGATGTTGGCAATGTGTGTGGGTTTGGTGTATTGTTTGTAATATTTGGTAATTCAGAGCATATCTGTGAATTCCCAACAAGGTTCCTACCATCAGTTAAGAAAGCCTTGTGTTTATCCTTAGTGTCCTGTACAATTTGTATCTTCATAGGTTCATACTAGGCTATCTGCCCTAGGGCATTTATAAGCCTAGCCAGAGTGTGTGTGGATTTCCCCACCCATTGCTATGTGAATATTATGCCCATTTAGGGTTTACTTTACTGTGCCTCTGTCTAGACGTGACACAGTGAAGACCCCCAGTGTAAATCTACGATCTCCCATCCATTTGGCAAGATTCCTGTTGAAGAGAGTCAGTGAGGGGCTCTGCCTAACATGGAGTGGGATTCTGTTCCAGAGTGTAGGGAACCTCTGGGTTATGAATCTGTCCCTCCAGCACATCCTATTTATTTATGTGTTGAGGTTGACATCTCTCACGGCTCTGATGGATTTGGATTTTCTGAGGTGGAGCATGTCCATCAATTCTGTATTGGACATGGCCTTGTACATCGGGCATACATCGCCTCTGAGTATGCAGTATGTGACTGCATACAGCTGGGGTGTTGTCAGCCAGGCAGCATATGACAAATGTTTGAGACCCTTTATCCTCTTGGTGAGGTACTTTTGAGGTCTTTCTAACTGCTGCAGGTGTCGGGTAAGGTACATCTCAAATGGGGCATTGTACTCAATTATGGGCCTGATAAGAGAAGAGTATAGGGGCACAATGACCTCTCTTGATGTAGATGTGAATCCTTTCATGATAAGGTGGCCAATATAGGTGGTCTTCCTAGCCACATTGGCAATGTGAGTGTCACATGTGGGGTTACTGTCCACTCGTGTCCCTAGGTCCCTGATTACTTCTTCTATACGTAATGGATTACCACCTATGTGGTGATTTGTGAGTACCTTGTTTGGTATTTGGAGAGACATTCATACTCTCCAGTGTCTTCAGGAAGGCTGAGTGGTGTTCCTGGGTTTGAGAGGGTGGTCTGTAGCATGCTACAATCTGTACAGCGGTTTTGCCTACAGTTAGTTGCACATGGATGGTCTCTGATGCTTCATGCATTGTCAGTAACCTGGACGTGTGGGTATCTTTGCTGAATATGGATACTCCCCCTCCTTTTGTGGTTTGGTCCAGGTTTTGGGGCCGAAACGCATAATATGAGGTATAACCTGGTAGTGCTGGGGTGCTCTGAGGAGCCTTGATGCAGGTTTCCATCACTGCACAGACACCGATGTTCTCCATACTGGGGAGGGCCTCGAGAGCATGCATCTTGAGGTTTAGACTTCTGGCATTGAGCAGTATTACCCTTATGTTTTTTCCACTTATGTTTTATAGGGAGGTGGGTTTGTCTTTTCAGCCTTGCCTACAAAAGGCACTATGGAGGTGGCAAGAGCCTTAGCCAATATCCAAATGCCCAGGGGTGACAGGTGCAAGCCATCCCTGGCAAAGCAGCGTGACTTGTCAAGCATGACATCCCAAGCAGACACACATTGGATCCCCTTGGAATGACACCAGTAATTGAGCCAATTGTTAAAGCTGATCATTCTGTGTTTATACTGTGGCATCATTCTTGGTGGGGGTAGGATGCTGCTCAGGGTCAGAGTCATACTGGCCTGGCCTACATAATCGGAGAGCTCCTCTATGTCTCTTTACATGTAGTTCAGGGAGGTATGTCTCAGGTCATTCACACCAGCATGGACAATGACTGAGTCATATTTGTACTTGCTTTGGAGTGACCTGCGTACTTGTGTTATGTGGCAGATTGCAGCAGCCTACAGGCAGCTTACTGTACCCTTTTCCTTGTTCAGCCTGGTGAGCGGGACATCAGTGTGTCTGACTATGGAGTCACCTATTACAAGTGTATCAGGCATGTTGTTTGTCCTTACGGGCTGTGACTGTTTGGCACAGCGACTTTGTGTATTATGTGTTGCATGTGCTATGTTTGGGGGTAGTGGTTGCTTGGGTGTCTGCTTTGGAGGCCTCTGTTGATTTGGTGGTTTTTAATTAGAGCCTCCAAGAATGTTTTTGTGTGTTTATGTTTTCGGTTTGCAGTTGTGATAGGTCTATGTGAGACTGGGTTTGTGGTGTGTGTGGTTACCTTCTCCTCCTGACTAGTTTAGACAGTACTGAGTTGAGAGAGCTCAGCCTCCAGTTTGGAGACATGGTTGCATCTCTCACATATATTTGTATTTCTTGGGGGGAGGAGGAGGTTGTCTGTGTACATGGGGCAGGTGTAACATTGCCCAAGATTCACAGATTCAACTTGTTGTAGCTGGCCTTAGTGGATTTTATGAGTGGCCATATTTTATTGCCATAATACTGATCAGAGATTACTTCCCTTTTTGGGTTTGCTCTATCATGTAGTGGCTTCCTCATTCTCTTGCATGGTTTGGTAATGGCTGGGGTCCACCATGCCAGATGCCTGCGTGTATGGTATTGGGCCTTGGTTTTATTTGGGATTGCATAATCCATGCATTCCTGACAGTGTTCATAGAATGCATTTATAAAGGGTTCTGAGGTGTGGCCCATATTTTCCACAGGCACAGGGCCTTTAATGGATTCCACATCAGTTTGGAGGAGTGCAACATTTCCTTTACACATGTTTTTCACTGTGGTTTTCTGGCCAGGGACTGTGGTCAGGATGTGAATATCCAGTGTGATTACTCTATGGTCCGATCTTACCAGTGAGGGATACCCTTCTCATCTGGCCATAGAGTACCCATGTTGCTGATTATCACATCCAGTATGCTTACCCCTCTTGTGGGAGTGGTACGTTGTTCCTAAGCATTTTGGTTTATGAATTCTAGGAACCTTTGGCCTAGGGTGTTGGAGCTGGAATAATGCTCCCAGTTTATGTTTGAGTATTTTCAGTCACCCAATATAATGTTGTTTGGAGAGCTTGATATTTCCATGTGTTCCAACGTAGGCCAAGTGCAGTTCCTGGCATTAGGAGGGTAGTCTGTAGCAGGCTACAAACTGGCAGGTAGTCTTAGCCACTGTTACTTGACCATGGATAGTCCATGCTGCTTCTTGTTGTGGTACCAACATGTGGGTGTGGTTATCCTTGACAATTATTGCTACTCACCCTCCTTTTGTAGTTTGTTCCATGTTTTGGGGCTGTAAAGCACGGTATGAGGTGTAAACTGGTAGTGTTAGGGTGCTCTTGTGAGCCTTAACCCAGTTTTCTGTTACAGGACAGATATAAACATTCTCCATGCTGAGGGGAGTTTAGACTGCATGCATCTTGCAGTTTAGACATCTGGCATTGGGTAGCATTACATCTAGGTTCTTATCCCTTGTGATACCTATGGAAGTGGGTTTGTGTTTTGAGCCTTACCTATTCAAGGCACAGTGGGGGTGACAACAGTCTTTGCCAGTATCCTAAAGGCCAGGACTGATAGATGCACACCATCCCTAGCAGGTGGAGCATCGTGTCTTGCTCAGCATGTCATCCCAGGCTGGCACGCATTGGATCCCCTTTGACTAACAGCAATACTTAAGCCAATTATTGTAATTGATCATCTTGTCTTCATATTGTGACATCATGCTTGGTGAGAGTAGGATGTTAGTCAGGGTCATCAAGTTTGCATATACTACATGGTGTTACATTGCTTAACACATGGCAATCATGCCTCAGGTGGTGCTGCAGGGCTGTCTATGTTGGATGCACATACTACACTCCCTGTACATGTTTGATAGCAGGTTGTGTCAACTTAGGCATCCCTTTTACTATATGTGTGAGTCAGAGAGAGGTAACATTTCCTGGGTTCCTACTGAGCCAGTGTATGTGTTATGCATTGCCACTTTGCCAAGGCATACTGGGCAGGCCTTCTTCTGCCTACTGGGGCAGGCTCAGGTTGTTCCTCCTCCGAGTCACGCTTTGCCTGTGATTGGCTTGGCAATGGTGGGGGGCTGTTTGGCCCAGCCCTATGCTGTTCCTGCTGCAGCTGTTTTCGCAGAATCATATTATGTAGCATAGCACATACCATGACAATTTGGGTACACGTAGTTGGTGAGTACTGCAAGGCTCCACCAGATGTGTCCAGGCACTGGAACCGTGACTTGAGCAGCCGAAACACACGCTCGACTACATTTCGTGTTTGTGCGTGTGCCTCATTATGGCGTTCTTGTTCAGGTGTGTGTGCATTTCTGATGGCTGTCACCAGCCACGGCTCCAGTGCATAGCCAGCATCCCCCACTAAGTGACCATGTGGGATGTCCCCATTGGCAAATGTCTGGTACAGCTGCATCAAATGCCAGATATGGGAATCATGGTAGCTTCCAGGGCAGCCAGCACACACATTCATTATTATGCTCTGGGCATCACACACAACCTGGCAGTTGATGGAGGGGAAGCCATTGCAGTTAATGTAGGCCCCACCCTGCTCACCGGCTGGTGCTTTGATGCGTATATGCGTGCAGTCTATTGCACCCACTACCTCAGGGTATTCCGCTATTTGCTGGAAGAGACGCATATTGCTGGCCAATACCTCACGGGAATTGGGGAAATATACATGCTCACCGACATGTGCTGACATGGCATCCAGGAACTGGTGCAGTACCCTGGATGCTGAGTGCCTGTGATATCCCCATCATATCACCAGTTGGTCTCTGGAAGGTACCTGTTGCTAGTATTCCTAGGCCAACACATACCTTGGTTTCCACTGGGATGGGCTCCCCTCTGTTGGTTCTGTGTGTGAGGCGTGGCCTGCACAGCTCAACAATTTGCTGCAGGAGGTCTCTGTCCACTCTATAGCGCTCCACTATCTCCAGCTCATGTAACCCCTGGTAGGTGACCCTCCGTCTCCTCACTGTGGGTTGTCTGGCAGCATTTGCATAGTCACCACCCTCAGCAAGTTGCATATGTTTCCTTATAACAGCTATGGCAGCCCCTAGCATTTTTGGTCTGAGTGAAGCTTTTTCAGTTTTCACTTCTAATAGCTTACTCCTCTGTTGCAGTGTCTCTTGAGAGAAACATTCTGCACTGTTGTTTGCAGAGTTTTAAGTGCTGGGCTGGGCTACTGTTCTGCCTGTGTAATTGCCTGCTTCTGATTGTTTTCACCTGCTAGCTCCAGCAGTATTCCCTGATAGCTTCCTACTATTTCTGTTGCTTCCTTTTTCCCTTCTGTTTCCTCAGGGGGGAGCAATGCGCATACCAGCAAGATCACGCTCACAGTGGCTAACACGCGCGCACACATGCTTAGACGGACTAGAATCTGCTTATTCTGGTTAAAACACGCACACCAGCGCAAACAAGCATACAGGTGTTTAAACAGGCTCCTACATGCTTATTCTGCCTTAAACGCGTGCACTCACGCTTACAAGCGTGCACTCTATCTTACTCATGCCTACCAGCGCGCACACGCGCGCATGCACGCCCAGCAAGAAACTTTGGTGTTATCCATAGTGTACACCTTCCATTTCTTGGCTTTCCCATGCCTACTTGTTGACACTCCTCTTTCCATGATGTGTGACTGACAGCTTTCACATGCCACTGTGCTCCAATGAGCTGCATTCCTTTCATACATTCCCCCCTGTGATGTCACCTATCTCCTACTCTGTTACTCCCCCTTATCCTACTCCTACACTGCACAGAATGTGCTCATTTTCTATGTAACAGTGCGATTCACTATCCTACCACTCATTTACATAGGATTGCCTACTAATGCTTAGTTACATGTCTTACACTCTGCTTCCCCCCTTAGCAACCCCTACTCGGTGGCCATGTTGTTTTAGCCTGCTATTCCCTTCCATTGTAAACTCATGCTTTGCATAAACCCACATTTGTGGGTTTAATATTTTTATTTTTCGTTTTTTTTATTGTGCAGCCCATTTGCGCGACGCTGCTCTATGTTTAAACATCGGCGATCGCCGAAAAAAAAAATATTTTTATTTCATGTTTGCATCAGGGTACGTTGCCAGTGGCCACATATTTGGCCATTGGCATGCTGCCTGGGACATTTGCAACCTTTATTTGGAGCTGACAAGGCTCCATTGTGTTATTTGCAGAACGGTACTCAGTTATAAACTGAGTACATTTCTGCAGATAACACGGCTCTTACACAGGCAGGTTTATGCTTCCTGGATCGCAAAATTACCTAATGTGCATGCCTTTCGGCTGCAAGTGAGGTAATTAGCATATCCACGCCCTGCCCGTGTAAGAGCCGTTTTAGGTGCTCTCTTCCACGTACATTCAGGCTGTTCCTGGATCGTGATGGCTGCATGGAGTCTTACACTACTCTTAGACTCCGTGCAAGCCATCGTGAATCCTGCCCAATGTCTTAATGAATCACCCTTTCTGTAGCAAGCAAGGAGTAGAAGAACTTGAGACTTAAGATATTAGATTTTAGTACTTTTATATTAGAAGTATTACATAGATACTGGGAAGAAAAGTTATTATCTCATTATCTTCTGTCTCTTCACTTTCTACTAAAAAAAAAATACTGTACCTCTTTCTACTTCATTTTGCTGTTTGCCATATTTATTACCACTTGTTGTTAGCCTCATTAAATTGATGACAGTGTTCTACTGAATCGCTGCTTTATTAGTGCTGTTACTGTTCAAAACAATCTACTGATTAACTTTATTTCATTGCTATCTACTGCAATTCATTACTGTTTAACTGCAGTTTATTGTATTTCTTTGCTGTTTAACTTTTTTCATACTGCAAGTGCTATTCTTTTGACTATAAGTGATTAATCTGTGCTTCATTGTGAGATTTTTCTTACTGAGTTCTTAATCCTAAAATTGAGTAGCATAGTCTAGATACAGGTCTGTGGTATCCAGAGCTTCAGCAGCACAATTTCTAACCCTTTTTGAGGTATTCCAGATACAAGTTTTCCCTTAGTAGCACTTGTGTTATCATCTAGTAGTACTACTTGTAGATCCCTTTACCCACTTAGCTCTTTACATTCCTGACAGATATGGATGGACAATTTCCTACATTTTCTCCTGCCAGTCTGGTCGATATGGGCATCCTGAGACAGTGTAGCAACTGACTCATGTACACAGACAACCCTCTACTACTACCACCTAGGAACACAATTTGTGAGAGATGCAATTACATCAAGCACCTAGTGTCATTGCTCTCTCCCCAACAACCCAGTATATTTGGCACTGAGAAGGCTGACAACATGAACACCACACCTCAAACACCACCCAGACTTACACAATACACTCCCACATATGTGGAGGTCCTCAAAAAAGTATACCCAAACAAAACAGACCTCTGGGGCATAAACGCAAGCAAACTCCACTGCCCACCACACCACACACTACAAAGAGTCCATACACCCGTGTCTCACAGCTTCTAAGGCCTAAACATAAACCAAATATATTAGTCATAGGAGACTACATTGTGAGACACACAGATGTGCCCCTCGCCAGGCTGGATAAGGAGAAAGTCATGGTTAGTTGTTTTTTTCGGGTGCCAGAATCCACCATATCACCAATGCACTCAAGTCTCTAAACAGGTACTGTTATGACTCTGTCTTAGGCCATGTTGGTGAATGACTTGAGACATACCTCCCTGGACTATATGAAGAGAGACATGATCAAGCTCGCTGAGTATGTGCCCCAGGCAGGTATGTTCCTAGCCTTAAGCAACATTCTACCATCACCCAGAATGATGCCTCAATACAAACAGAAAATGATTGACTTTAACAATTGGCTTAGTTTCTGGTGTCATTCAAAAGAGTCCCAGTACCTAACAGCTTGGGAAGACATGGTTGACAAGCCACAGTGCTTTGCCAGAGATGGCCTGCACCTGTCTCACTTGGGCTTCAAGCTCCAGGCAAAGCCTCTTGCCTCCCCATAGTGCCTTTTTAGGCAATGCCATGAGGTCAAAACTACCAACATGAAAATGTCATCAAAATGTAAATTAAAGGTCATGGTGCTAGACACTAGGAGTCTAAACATGAAACTGCACTTATTGCAAGCATTCTTAACCCTGGAAGAAGCTGACATTTGTGCAGTCACAGAAACATGGTTCAAAGCTGTGGAGAGCACCCCAGCCATTTCAGGTGACTCATCCTATCAATCATTCAGACCCCAAGTGGTGGGCAGCAAAACAAAAGGAGGTGGAGTTGCAATATATATATAAAAGACATACACACCTCTAGGCTGGTCAAACAGTATGATGCTCAGGAAATACTCGAGGTGCAGTTAACAATTAACAAGACCCCTATTCAAATCATAGCTAGCAATAGGCCTCCAACTCAGACTCAAGATGCCCACTCCACCTTTCTGGACCTCTTCGAATATATCAATATTCAACCCTTTACCCTGATCCGGGGCGACTTTAACTATGCAACCATAGACTGGAAGAAATACTTATGTCAAAACACAAATGCCCAGAGATTCCTTGAATTCATCAATGCAAATGCCTTGGACCAGTTGGCTGACACCCCCAATAGAGATGAAAATATCTTGGACTTGGTATTAACCAACATGAGTAACCACTGCAGCTTCCCTACAGTGACATAATCCCTGGTAAGATCCGACCACAAAGCAGTCACTTTCGAAGTCACCATCTCCCCCGGCCCCCCATAGTTAGGGTCAAACAAAAAAACTTCTCCAAAGCTGATTACAACCTCCTGAGGGAAGGTATAAACAGCTTCACAGCCCCCTCCCCCTCCACAGAAACTGGCACATATGTCCAAACTTACACCAAATTACTATATGAGCATTTATATAGCTGCATGGAATCAGGAATACCAGACAGGACAAAATCAAATTCCTCAAGGAAGAGTAAACCTGTCTAGTGGACATCTACAATAAATAAACTCTATAATAAAAGGAAAAAAATTGCTGTCCAGGACCAACAAAGAACAGGTGTCTAATTGGAAGCAATCTCTCCTTAACCTGAACAATCAAATAAGAGCACTAGTGAAATCCTGCAAAGCAAACTTCCAGTACAAACTGGCCACATCTACTAAAGAAGTCATAAGGCTTTCTTCACATATGTCTGCAATCTCAAAAAAAGCACGCAGATCTGCTCAGAACTGGTGGTCAAAGACACCACATATGCAAACCCTGTAGATATAGCAAACCTGCTGGCAGACAGGTTCAGTGAAAATTTCACTCCTCTGTCCCCTATCAGTAAAACAGGACATCCTCAGTACCTGCCCCCCCTCCCCTTATCTCTAGGGAGCAAGTCATCACTGCCCTCTCAAAGGCAAACAATACAGCCTCCATGGGATCCAATAACATCCCAGGCTGCATACTACATGAACTCAGGCAAGAACTTGCAGCACCATTAGGCACCCTATTCAACCAAAGCCTGAGTACAGGCTTCATCCAAGCCAAGTGGAGGACAGCTACTGTCATCCCTTTGCACAAAGGTGGAGCATCCACCAATCCAGGAAATTATAGACCCATCAGCCTAACTAGCCTGATCTACAAGGCCATGGAGCAGATTACCATGGACCTCATTAACAAGGACATTGGAAACCTCCAGACACTTGATCCCACAGAGTTTGGTTTTGTCAAGGAGAGGTCATGCCTGTTAAATTTGGTTGACTTCTTTGAGACAATCATCAAGGCCAAAGATGAGGGTAAGATGGTGCACACCACCTACCTTGACCTGGCCAATGCCTTTGATACTATTCCCCACTCACATATAATAGATAAACTCTCTCAACTAGGCATCAAGCCATATGTTACCAGATGGGTAGCAAACTGGCTCACTGATAGAACCCATCTAGTCAAAATAGGGGAAGCCACCTCAAGTAGTAGAACCGTAACAGGAGGTGTACCCCAGGGATCGGTCTTGGGGCCTCTGCTGTTTGGGATATACTTCTCAGAGGTGCAGGACAAATCTAGTTGGCTATGGCTGACCAAGTTTGCAGATGACTGCAAGCTGGGTGCTGTCATCAATTTCCCTAGTGATGTGGACATCCTCCAACAGGGTCTCACCCAAACAGATGACTGGCGCCAGAAACATGGCCTCAAACTGAATGCCAAAAAATGCATCATTGTCCCTTTTAGGGAGAATGACATTCCCACAAATGATCACATTGATAATAAGGCAATAAGCATGCAATCAGTTGTAAGGGACTTGGGAACACAGGTTGATAGAAAACTGACTTTTGACCAGCATACTCCCTCTGTTGTATGGAAAGCTTTCTACATGGCCCACCTCATTAGTAAGAGTATCTCATCCAGGGACAAGGTGGTCATAGCATCCCTGTATTCTTCCCTTATAAGACCAATTATTGAATACAGTGCCCCTTTCGGCATGTACCTCACAAAGCACATGTAACAGCTGGAGAGACCACAGAGATTCCTCATCCAGGGAATCCAGGGCCTCAAACATATACCCTACACAGATAGGCTGAAAAAGCCCTGTCCCTCTACTCAGTCTCCTACAGACTCCTCAGAGGTGACCTCTGTCTGGAATACAAAGCAAACTCAGACCACACCCTGATGGGACTGCTGCATATCCACAAGCTAAGCTCCATTCGAGTAACCTGCGCATGAGACCTCAACCTGGTCTGTGACATCAGTAGAACTTGGCAGGACAGATTTGTGTCCCAGAGACTCCCCCTTTTGTGGAATAGACTCCCTCTCCACATAAAGCAGAGTACCTCATTAAACCTTTTTAAGTGCAACTTGGATAACTTGATGGAGAACAGAAAATACACCCATTGGATTCCACCTATGTCCCTGCTGCACAGTGGCATAGGGTGCTGACTTGTTGGAACATGGGCTAAATTCTTGGCTAGGCTTGTAAGGGCCTCATGGCCAATATCCTAGTAACTTCCTATGATCTTATGACTGAATGGCAGAAGAGGGTTAAGGTGAGTGGTCATCCATGGGGAGAGATGAGTGGTCATCCAGGGGTGGAACAGGAGCATAGCTAAAGCCAGCTGTTCTTTAGGTAGTTTTTGAGGAGTGATTTGAAATTATTAGTATTGGTATTGTTTACAATTGGTTGTGTGATGGAGTTCCAGATCTTAGATATTTTGTGCGAGAAAAGGCATTCACCAAAGCTGTTGTTGGCTTTTGTTGTTATTAGTAATTGCATGTTTACCATGTTTATCATGAGCACATAGCATGAAAACAAAAAAATAAGAATCAAACATACTGACAGGTGTCCATGTGTAGACTTCCTCCTAGTAAAGAAAGGGCACTGTGGTAGAGTCGAGTCATATCCATTGAAATGGTTGGCCCAGAGACTACTGGTTGCCACAATCAGCTACATGCTGTGGTCAGAGAGGGATTTAAGGTCAACAGAGACCAGACTGAATACCTAAAAAGTGACTAGATAGAAAGCACACCAGTACATGGAATTACTCAGGGCTCTAGCACCCCAAGAAGAAGAGGAAATGGGTGGAGTTGAAGAAGAATGGCAGCATCTCAAAAGAGCATGTGTGAGGACTACAGAACAGATATGCTGCAGAGAAAGTTATGGAAGCAAGGTGCATAATGAAAGCTGGTGGTGGAATATAGAAGTCCAGGAAGTCATCAAAAGAGGGAAGGAATGCAGGAAAATGTAGGAGATAGAAAAGTTGGACCAGGCTAGGAAGGAATACTGGCAGGCTAAGAAAGAGGCTAACAGAAGAGTTGCAATAGCAAAAAAAACAAGGCATCAGAGGCACTCTGACAGCTTCTGGAAGGTGACTCAGTAAATGGTGCACATAAACTCTATCAGTTTGCAAGGAAAGAGAGAAAGATAAGGAAGATCGTCAGACACCCTTCATAAGGGATGACAGGCAATAACCCGGCCACCAGTCCACAGGGCATCAAAGGCAGATGGAAGGAGTGTTTCCAGCAGCTTCTGAATGAAGAAAACCACACAGAAGCTGTCCTGCCTCAGAGACAGCCTAAGATGAAAGAAGAGGAGGACTCCACCTTAGAAGACCTAAGAACAGCACCGCGGAAAATGAAGTCAGGGAAAGCAGCAGACTTAGATGAGGTCACAACAGATTATGATTAAGATGTTGGGTGAGATAGGGGAGAAATGGCTCCTGAAGGTACTCATAACAGTATGGAAAGGCATATCATAGATGACTGGAGAATAAGTGTACTAGTGCCCGTGTACAAGAATAAAGGGGACATTGATAACTGTGGGAAGTACAGACGTATCAAACTCCTTTCAAAGTACATGAAAGTCCTGGCGATGATGATTGATAAACAAATACAAAGACTAGTAGCAAGTAAGATGGGAGATGATCATTACAGATTCAGATCAGGATGCAGCACAACTGGCCCAATGTTTGTAGCAAGATAGTTGAGAAGAAGCTATAGATGAGAAAAGAATTCAACTGGACATTCCTAGACTTGGAGAAAGCATATGTACAGAAACTGTGCAGTAAAGGCAGACCAGCTGAGGAAGCTAGAGGTGATGGAGATGAAGTGCCTGAGATGGGTGGTAGGATGCACACTGAGGGACAGATGAAAAAATGAGGACATAAGAGCAGAAGCCAAAAGTATCTCCAATTGCAAACAAGATCAAAGAGAACAGATTATGGTGGTTTGGGCACGTGAAAAAAAGCAGAAGACAATTTGATGAAGAAGATTTGGGACAGTCAGAAAGAAATCAAGAGGAAACAAAGGCTTCCAGCAAAGAGGTGGATGGATTATGTGAGAGAAGACCTATGACAGTCAGACATGAGTGTTGAAAAAAGTAGGAGACTGGCACATAATAGAGAGAGGTGGTGACAATTGATCTAAGATCCTGATCCAATGTAGAAAACAGGATAAAAAGGACATTGATGATGATGATGATAGATGTTTTATCAAATTGCCAGTAGATTAAGCTAATACTGAAACAACTTACAACAACAGTGGAGTTTTATATTTTCCCCACTGCTCTGTGACCTCAGAGTAGCTATATATAAGCTTGGGGGTGTTAGGGGTACTCACCACATAAAGAGTGTGAGAGGGAGAGGGCTTGCCTCCATGCAAAAAAAGAAAAACAAAAACTCCAATGTCAGCTGAAACTGTTTTCAGCATTTTTAAGTATCAACATTTGTGTGAATGGTTGTTCATAAATCAACGCTTTGAATCATATGGGACACATCCCAGTAAGTCTTTCATGAGAGTTGGTTCGGTAGAAATGTGTCCATGAGACCATCCCTCGACTATACATCAATAGGACTCACAAAGCAGAGTTTATAATATTAGGCTGATAGCCTTCCAGAATTTTTTGAAAGTGTTAATTATTGACAGGCAATGAATTCTGTCATCATTTAGTAGCAAGGGGCTTCTTCCTGTTCCAGAGTGACAGCAGCTTTAGATGTGGCTTGTAGCAATTGCTGAGTGTGGAAAAAAACATGGAAACTATAAGTCCCCCCGCCCCTCACATAAACAGACACACAAACACACACACACACACACACACACACACACACACACACACACACACACACACACACACACACACACACACACACTCACACACACACGCAAATGCACACACACGCACCCACACACAGACACACTCTCACACACACACACGCAAACGCACACTCACACATACACACACTCACACACACACGCAAACGCACACGCACGCACACACACACACACACACACACACACACACACACACACACACACACACGTGCATACATGTGCTATCAGCATTTCTGCCTTCTACAGCTACATTCACTACATTAAGAACTGTTCCCATCAGTATTGGTTATGACACATATTTTCCCAGAGGGTACCAAACCTGTCATTTTTCTCAAACATGTAATACTTCAGCCTAAATTCCATTTTTGCTGAAGTTAAGACAGAAAGACTTCCAAATTAGAATGAAAATTCACAGGCTAAAAGCTTAGAATGGAGTCCTTTAATGATCGCCATATATTTTTTTATGAAATGGAAAGTTTGATCTTGCCATTTCAGTCAAGTTAAATTATAAATGATGGAAAGTAATTGCTTTTTCAGTGAATCTCAGCAGAAGTATGTCATTGCAGTTTCAGAATATGGGAGGGGAGGGTCTGTTGACAGTAAGTATAATATACAAAGTGCCAGGTCATTTGATGGTTTTATTTAGGCATTTTATTAGCAGAGAACCCAATATATCCCAGATAAGATAAAAAAACCCTCTGTGCTATGTCCTTTGCAGTCTTTAAGGAATTCAGTAAATAAATAGATGATAATGCATGTTCTGCTTGAATCTAGATGTGTTGAAACTTTACTGCATGTTCCTTAAGGATGAACTGCAAGTGCAGGTTAGTGGTATGATAAAAGGATAATGATTTTATTTGCCCTTCAATTAGTTTGATCCCAGTCAAAATAGAGTTTATATTGAGCAGATAGGAAAATTAGAGGTTATTTACAAGATCTTTTTATAGATGGGCTTATTACAGTGGAAGAACATAAATTTCTTTCTGTTGAATATCCCATCATCCCTACTATCTTTGGGATACCAAAAATACACAAGGATACACAGTAGCCCCTTTACGCCCAAATGTGGAATGCCAGAGGCTCAATTACCCACTCACTAGCTAAATATCTTGATTTGGAAGTTTAAAAATTGTTAAAAACTGAACCTTTACTGTGTATAGATTCCTGGAATTTTTTGAAAAAGATAAACTCATTTACCTTCGACAGGTCCTACACTCTTATAAACATAGACGTAAGGGACCTCTATACTGTTATCCCCCATGACCTGGGGATTCAATGGTTCTGTGACTACTTGGTGAACAAAAATCTGCCACAGGATAGAATTAACATGCTTGAGCAGTTGTTAGAAGTGGTCCTAAAAAACGACGTTATTTTGTTTGAAAAGAAATATTACGTCCAAAAGAAGGAGGTGCAGCATGCGGTGGCATGGATGCTAACATCTTGATGCTTGAATGGGAGAAAAGATTCTTAACTCGATCCCAGTTCTTCCCATTTTGCCACCTTTATACCCACTTTTTGGATGACATTTTTATTCTTTGGAATGGACCAAAACAACTAATTGGCCCATTCCTTGAATACATCAACAATTCAACTCCCTTTTTGAAATTTACACACACTGTTAGTGAAACAGAAATACCTTACTTGGATATTTTACTTAAAAAAGATGTTCACAATAATAGATTTGAGTCCGAAATATTTCGCAAAGAGACCTATTCTAGTAACTTCTTGCATTTTACAAGTTGTCACCCCTACACTCAAAAAGAGGGGTCTTAAAAGGGCACTTTGTTACAGCTGCCGAAATGGACAGTCTGAATGGCAATTTTTTGAACGAATGTCACAAGTTGAGTGGGATGTTTGTAAGAAGGTGTTACCCACACCGATTAGTGGAGTATATCATGAATGAGGTTAATTTTAAAAGAGAAAATGGACATCTTATCCCCCTTTGAAATACAGAAGTAAACTCTAGTGACAACCTCATTTCCAATGCCCACAGGTGTGAATTATTAGACCCTTCAACAATAATTGTTGAAACACACAATGAGAACGTAGATAATAACAATTACAGATCCTGTTTTATAACAACCTTCTCTGTTGATATCTACTACAGCAAGAACATAATGAAGAAGAACTGGGAACTTTTAACATGTGAAATTGATGTAAGGGGACCTTAGGGGATAAATCTATTTGCGTGTTTCACAAACAGAACAATATCAAAACTTTACTGGAACATCAGAGTAAACTGCATCAAGCAGGGCATTTGTACAAATGTGGCTCTTGCAAATGTTGTCCATACATACTGGAAGTGAATGAAATTACCCTTAAGGGGATGAGATTTAAGATCAAAGAAATGTTTAGTTGCAATACTGAAAAAGTTGTTTATTGCGCCTTATGTCAATTTTGCCCCAGGTTTTTATATAGGTAAAACCAAGCACAAACTCAAGAATAGAACTGGAGAACATCTTAGGAATATTAGAGGCCATTGTGAAACCAATGCTTGGCCAAGCACATAACAGAACATCCTGAACACAAATTCAAGTTTATTGTACTTGACACAGTCTGCCCTCCACTTAGAGGGAGTGCATGGCCATATCTATTACAGAAAGTTGAATTGAGTTGGCAAATCCGTTTAGATTCTACCCACTGACCTGAGTTGAAAGAGTGCTTATCCATTACAAGTCTTTAAAAACTAAAAGTGTTGAATAGATAAATATGGTGACTAATAATTCACATTTTGCACTGACTATTCTGCATTAATTTTATTTAATTTTTGTGACAGGATTGACATTACTTTTTATTGGCCGGGTGCTGTTTTTAAGAAAGGGTGAATGGTTTATTAAAATGAACACATTTTTCTTGTTTTAAATGAATTTTCTTACTTTGAATTTTATTTTTAATGCATTTTGAAACTTTCTCCTTTAACACTGTATCAGAAAGTGATGTCATGTTTCTTTAAGTATTTAACTGTTACTTTGAATTTACTTTACTGTCTGATGAAGTTCCTGTTTAAATTTAATCTGGGATGAAAGTGCTTACACAAGGTTTATATCAATAAATGTGGTTTTCTTTTTTAATTCGGAGTGAGCTGTTTGAGATTTTCATGAACTTTAATGACATGTCTACATAATGCAGTACATACGTCTGTGTACACCTCCTGTGTGGGTATATTCATATCATCACACAATTATTGTACATTATGTGACTGTCAGACAATGTCACGTATCAGTGGAGATGAATGGTTGTGATAGAAGCACCCTGACAAGATCACTAGACAGGACATTTATCAAGGATGGTACATACAATAGGGGGTAGGTGCATATTGCGAAGATGTGCAAAATGAGTTGTTTGAATACGAATGTAATGTCAGCATAGGGCTCAACCAATCAGGACACATAGCGACAGGCTCATGGACAACATTAGTCAGAAGCAGGCACAATCAGGGACAATATCAGAATAGTACCACCATTAATCTGTGTCACTTGACATAAAATATGCGATTATGAGTTATACATTGTTCTGCATGACCACACTTGTACAACTGTAATGATTTGTCAGTAATCTATAAGGGGACTCAAGCACACCTGTCTCAAAAATTAACAGCTTTTGAGCTCTTTACAAGGACATTGTTATACCTGTAGTTTAAATGACAAGCAATCCTGGCTAGTTGACTAGTTATGCATGGCAAATGTATGCCACAATTCACACTTGCATGAATGTAAGCCATGCCATCAATGTTGTCATTCAGCTATGTATTTACTGGGTGCATCACAGTAATATGTATCACATAAACATCTTGTATAACACTTTGAAGGGAGTTCTGCACTCTAAACTCCTAATGGTTATGCATCAAAAAGAATACTTAGGTATGGCTTCTAAGATGTGTGGGAGCTCAATGTGGCAAAGTGATACACTTGACTAAGGCATCTTTGGAATATGTGTTGGGAGGTTCATGTAAAAGGGTGCATTGTACTCAATTATTGGTGTAATGAGGACTGAGAACAATGGGACTATAGTGCCCTTTGATGTGGATGTCCCACATATACTCAGGAGTTGTGCTACATACAAGGGATTAGTCACCACTGTGGGCACATCCTGGTGGAAGTTTTGCTTACCATCTACCTGAGTACACAGGGGTCCGGATGGAAAGATGATAAAATCAGCAAGCAAAAGAGAGTAGTATTGGTGAAATTGAATTTATCCTCAAGTCCTGCTGAGTACCTTCATAAGGTGGACCCTGTTTTTACAGAATCTCACCAAGACAACACTTATATATAGACTGTATTTTATATAGCATATATCGTGGACAGAAGTAGGTTAAAAATAATAAAGATAGTTGGGTTCCCAAGACCCAGGATAAAAAAGTGCTCAATCCTGGTAGGCACACTGGTGCCAGAACTGGAAATAATGATAGTGTACAATCCTCAGGAAATGGAAACATTCCTACAATGGGGCAGGGCCAGGCCCAGGAGCAGCATAGCCCCCTGTTGTAGAAGGAAGTAGCAGTCCACAAAACACACAAAAACTGATAAAACTGATAGGCCAAAAAAGAGCTATAACGATAGAGTGGACTATTGAGGATAACTGCAAAATTATGTATTGTTACTATTATGCAAAAAGCACAGAATTTTCAGACTGAAGATATACAAAATGATTAACAGAGAAAGAGGAAAGAAAAATACTTGCACAAGAAGAACTGTCAGAAGCTTCAAATAAAAATGTGTGTTCATGAATAAAACAGATTTATGAAAAACATTATATAGACTAAAAAAATTGGTCCTTTTAGAAAAAGAAGCAACTGAGGAGGTGCAAAAATATAATGAACAAAATCAAGATGCTTTTAAAAGGTATAAAAATGAAATATGGACATGGGAAATAAAGAGAGATTTGGCATGATGCAACATTTATGCAAATGAGAAAGCCAAATTAATTAACACAAAAAGGCAGCCCCAAAGATATTCAAAGAGAAATACAAGCAAAGGCATCCAGATGTGGAAAATTTCACAATAAAAAAATAAGATCACAGAGGGACTGTAGAACAGACGATTAGTAAAGTAGAAGTTAAATAGAAGATGGAGTTATGGAATACTTGCAAAGTGAAGGATTTAGTGTAGAAAGTCTAACACAGGTTACTCACAACATGATGGGACAATGCGTCCCCCAAGTAAGGAGAAACAGGAGGATTAGGAGACATCTGAAGAAGAAACATGGACATGGGAAAGAAAAAGAGATTTAATATGGTGTAATATTTATACAAAGGGGAAAGCAAAACGAATCAATACAAAAAGAGCAGCACCGGAGATATTTGAAGAGAAATATAGGCAAAGGAATCCGGCCATGGAAAATTTTACAATACAAAAAATAAGAAAACAAAGAGGAAAAGTAGAAAAGATGATTAGTAATGGAGAAGTTAAAGAAATAGAAACTGAGGTTATGGACTACCTGCGAAGTGAAGGATTTAGTATAGAAAATCTAACTCAGAAAACAACACAGCATGATAGAACAATGATTCCCCAAATTAGGGCAAAACCAGTGAAGCAGGAAACATCTGATCAGTTGCCAGATAAAGATACGTTAGAGCCTTCCATAGGAAACCAATACAAACTTTCAGTTGGAGTTGCACAGCAAGGGGAGGAACAGGAAACTGTGGCAACTCTGACACAGCCAATGTTGTTGGGTAATAGACTGGTGATTTCCCATATGGAAGAGCAATGGATGACAGAGGATGAAACTGAAGAGAAAGTGGTACAGGAAGATGCTGTGGAACTATCAAAAGAATGCTCACAGGAAATGGGGAACAAAGAGTATGCCCTCAGTGTAGAAAAACATGATCCAAGAATTGCTTGATTTAATACAGATGGACAGACATATTAAGATCAATGAAAGAAATCAGCTACAGAAAGTCAATAAAACCCCAAAAGTTAGAATTTGATAAAACAAATGAACACAGTAATTAGGACAGTCCCTAGAGATTCATGTGATATAACAGAAATAGATAGGATATATTACTGTGCAGCTAAATTAATAACAGATAAAGTCTTACCAGAAAACCGCATGGTAGCAAAGGAAAGCAAAGGGAGAAATCGAATGTCGTTATGGAAGTTATCAAATCGAGAAAACTACAAAGCAGTTAAGACAAGACATGGTACTGCTAGAAGAGTATAAAAGAGGAAATAGATCAAGGAAAATACTCAGAAAGATAGACATGATAAAGCAATGCACAATATCGGAACTGATAAGGAGTTATCATGCACTAGCACAAATAATAAATTAAAAATATCAGCACAGACAGAAAAATTTAGAAGATAGACAGATAAATACAAAGGAAAAGTACAAAACAAGCAATTTATTGATGACCCAAAAAAGTATTATAGATAGTTGGGAAGCAAAGCAAAAGGAATTGAAATACCACAAAAAAAAGAAGAAATAGATGCATTTTGGAGAAATATCTATGAAGAACCTGCGGAACATAACAAATATGCTAAATGGATAGAAGAAGTAAAAGAAAAAATAAGAAATTAAAATGTACAGGATATGCAATAGGATGAAGTAAAGGCCAAAGAAATTGAAACAAATTTAATAAAAGCTCCTAATGGAAAACCCAGGCCAACATGCAGTACCAAACTTCTAATTAAAAGTATTAGCATCTTTACATGAAGATTTAGCCATGAGTAAGAACTATTTATATGCATACCCCGAAGTGAATAAACTTTATACTGGAATTGATGCCGACAGAGTTTATAGTCATTTAGAAGAAAACTCAATCATGGTGATAGAACAAAAAGATAATAAAAGAAGGTCATATGGAACAAAGGATCATTTGCTGTTAAATAAAGTCATAATGAAGAAAGTCAAAAAGAGGAAGAATCTAAGTATGGCATGGATGGACTACAAAAAAGCATTTGATAGTATCCCACATTCATGGATAAAAGAGTGCTTAAAAATGTATGATACACCCTACACTGATCGACTATATTACAGTGACCATGAAACAGTGGAAGACCACTTTACAGTTAAGCCATGATAAACGATAAATTATTATTCAAAAGATAGAAATTCAAAGGGGGATATTCCAGGGTGACTCTCTGTCACCGCTGCTCTTTTCTCTTGCCCTTAACCCACTAAGCTGCCTACTTAACAGATTAGGTCATGGCTATAATTTGGCTCCTAGAAAACAACAAAGTGCAAAGAGTTATCTTCTTTTAGTAGATGATTTAAAACTATATAGTTCATCAGGTGAGGAACTGAAAGCACAATTGCAAGTGGTCAAAACATTTTCAGATGATATAAGAATGTCATTTGGTCTTGATAAATGTGCAAAAAACAACCTTTAAAGCAGGAAAGCTGCAGCACCAAAAAAACATCAATTTGGGACAAAAATGTTATATAAAAGAACTTGAGCAAGAGGGAGTGTATATAATATTTGGGGAGGTTCAACAATAAAACATGAACAAATGCTAATAAAACTCAGTAAGGAATATTTTGGAAGACTTAAATTAATACTAAAACCTGCATTGACATCTAGAAACAAAGCCCAAGCTGTAAACCAATTTGCTCTTCCTGTCCTAACTTACAGTTTTGGAGTGATTGACTGGCCCCAAAAGGTGTTTGACAGTTTGGACAGGAAAACAAGAAGGATGCTTCATGCTCATCAAATGATTTATAAAAATTAGTGCATACAAAGACTGTATATTCCTTGTTCTGAAGGCGGTATAGGCTTCCTCGAAACTGACTACATGTATAGCTCTGCAATAGTGGGACTGCATACATATCTGCTTACCTCACAAGACTAAATGTAGTGAAAGTTTTGAAACATGAGGAAAATGAGTCTAGGATGACTTCACTACTTTGTTTAGCAGAATCATATTGGCATCAAGTGGGAATGGAAATTAAACCAGAAGTAGATATAAATCAGGCAGCAACTGAATGTGCCAAAAAACAAAGAAAGAATATAAGGTGAAGGGTCAGACAAGAAGGCAAGAAATGCAGAAAATGCATAACTATAGCTGCAAGTATAACAAACTCTTGGAACAACCTCATGTTGATCAGGACTGGATGCAGCAATGATTAAAGGGAGGTGAATTTAAACCAAAAGATGAAAGGTTAATATTGACAGCCCAGGATAGTGAGCTACATACACGTTGGTTTACAAAGTACATTGAACATGCGGGAAAAACAGACAAATGCAGTTTTTGTAAAACAGACTTGGAAATAGTTGAACACCTTGTTGCTACTTGTGATATCCTGATAACAGAAGGACTGTATACTGAAAGACATAATGAAAGGTCTTATCCTTTGACCTTTGGACTTTTTCCTCTCTCTAACCTTTTCTCCTTTCTTTCTCTTCCCCCTCTTCTCTTTGTCTTCTCTGCCTCATTTTTTCCCCTGTCTACTGCCTTACCTCCTCTTCCTCTCTTCTAACTTGTGTGACACCCCCTCTTTCTCTCTGTCCTTTGTACTCTAATCTCTCTCTATATTTTAATATGCTCTTTTTTTTCCAGTATCCCCCCTTTTTTTTAAATTAATATCCTCTGTAATTGACTTTGTATTTTTGTCGTTATACATTGTATGGCTTGTCTATTTTTCTTTTTTCTTTTAGATTTTATCAATTAATTAGTTTTTCACTAACTTGTCATTTTGTTTCCATATCTTGTGTGGAGCTTTTCTCCCCGGGCCTCTACTGAAAATGGAAATATATCCAGCTAGACTAGCCCGGTCAACAAATGTAAAATAAATAAATAATAAATAATAATATTACAAGACTGTTCTATTGGGGATTGTACAAACATTATAATATTGAAGTAGTTGAAAAGTATTGGAAATATGAGCCACAAAGCATCATAGAAAATGATGAGGTTTACATCAAATGGGATCATCCTTTACCAACAGTTCAAAAAATAGATTCAAGAAAACCAGATATAGTAGTCCATGAAAAGAAGACAAAAGTAGCACTGATTACTGAAATTGCTGCACCCAGTTACTATAGTGTATTACATACAGAGAGACACAAAGTCATAAAATATCAGGATTTGCAGGCAAAAATGAAGGCAATGTGGAAGAAGGATACTCAGACATTTCCAATAGTAGTAGGAACAATGGGTCTTACAAAAAAAGAATTTACAATTGTACTTAGATATGTTACCAATAACATGTAATGCCATACAAATTACAGAAGAAGATATTGCTGGGCATATTGCCTGTGCTGCAAAGAGCACTTGTGGCTGACATCAAAAATTGAAACAATGCCAATTTCATGAACTTTAATCATACTTTGATTTAGGAATGGGGTCCATTTCCATCACGGTATTAGAAACTCAAATGATTTGGAGAAATTTTAAAATAAAGTGACGTACCACTTGGTCTACTCATATGGGTGTGTTGTCTATACTGTAATTAGCTAGTGTATTTGCTTTTATAAAGGAAATAATCCCCCATTGATTTTTGTTCATTTAATTTGTCTCCATAGCTCTGGCAACAATCCTTTGCATGTGTTAATACTGTCTGCGGTATAACAATACAAATCTTGGATTCAATGATTGTCCACAATTTGCAGTCCTCTAGAAGCTGGTCAGAAAAAGATATGTAAGTTAGTTTTGACTTCTGGGACTTAAGTAATGAACATGAAACAGCCTAGTACAGCATCATGAGGTAATGGAAATGGTCAGTTGAGTCTAGATAGAGGTAACGTCACACACCTCAACATTATCTGTCATGTATGTGATCCATTTGTCAACATACTTAGTGACAAAGGTGTTTAAGCCCACTTGAGACATTTTTTCTGTAATACCTGAGTGTGAATTTGTGTCAGATACCTTGGCCAGGTCAAGTTACACAGGATGAGAATGCTTTCCTCATGCATGCCCTTGGTGACCTTCTTAAAGACATCAAATAGATGCAAAAGACATGCTGTAGCCTTAGGAAATCAAACATGGATGTGGTTCACAGTCAGGAAATGACCTGTGTCCTTTTTGATAAGGTCCATGATGACTCACTGGTCTACCTCACAAATGAGGAAAGTCAGGTATACGGGTCTGTAACTCCAAGCATCAGGTGATGCCCCTCCCCCCGATCAGACAGATGACTGTTGCTGTACACCATAGGCTGTATGGAGGCTGTGTAGGGATTCAACTGTGTCTGGTTTTAAGTCATGCTATAGGCAACTGGGGATGTTGTCAGGGTCCATGGATTCTGTATTATTAACCATAGAGAGTGCACAGATGAGCTACTCTCCTGAGAATAAAAACTGTTTGCATCTATACTTTGGCTGATGGCCAGCAGCAACAGGGAGATGAAGTATGATACAAACTGTCAGCTAGCAGATCGTCTATTTTCTCCAGTTGAATATGGCTGATGGCATCCACTAACAGCTCTGTGCTTAGTTGTGTATTCCACTTAACATGTCACATTTATTGAAATACATGAATGGTGAAAACACCTCCAAATAGAACCTTGGTCATGCATCACATGCCACACACTGTTATGGTTCACACAGTTATACAGTTGTACCAGTGTCATGTAATTACCTCAATTGCACAACATATGCCTATATGTGTTTTGTGATAAAGCTGTGTTTGAGCGGCCTGTTGCCATATAAGGGCACATTGCAGATCAGTTGTTTGTGGCTCATGCAGAACATTTCCTGACACAAATGCTGATAGACACACAATGGTGCTGCTGATCACATCAATAATCTTTGGGAATAGCAGCACAACTGCACATACAATGAATTCCACAAGGATGCAACTGAATTAAAATATGATATTACTATGTATATTACAGCACTGTGACATATGGATAAAACAAGACTTACATGCCCATGTAATCAGTATGAATTTATATTGTCTGTCACAGAGCATTTAATGCTGGTATCTAGACACATGCACAACTGTGCCATATTGCAAGTGTCACTATGATGGTGGAATGTGAACTGTGTAGAATGTTTATCTGCTTCACTACAACAGCACATGTCCTAAAAAGCGAACAATATACATAAAGGTTTATCATACCATGTCAACAGTTCTCAGGAGGCATATTACTACAGCTGTTATAGAAGGAGCATGTAATGAATGTAATGTAATGAAATGGCAGCAGTGGCCATCAGTACAATGACTCACATTACAGATTGTAATACCATACTGTAGTTCCACACCTCAACATAGCACATGTCAATGACAGCAACAGTTCGTAGGGTCATAGGACATTATTAAGCTAATGGCCAAAGTCACATAAAATCCTAGCCATTATTATACCATTTAAAAAAACTCCTTATATCTATATGATGGATGATAGTTAGACTATTGTGTGTATGTGTGTATTTGTTAGATTTTGTTACATACTGCCACTGTCCATAAGAGATGTGCACCACACCATGACAGAATTAGTAATCACAAATGCAGTGCTCTGGAGATGGCTTGCAGAAGCTCATGGAATTACTTTGCTTCATGATGTGTATGCATATTTCACATGAGAACATCCTCCACCCCTCTGCAGGAAGGTTGTCATGAGGCCAGAGGGAAAAAGTGGATGGTGGATGCATGGGGCTATGTTGAAGGTTTGAAGGTTGTCCTAAATGGTAGTGAAATGAAGAGAGATTCAAATGATCATACAATGGCCATAATGTACCACCAACCCCCCCCCACACACACACACACACACACACACACACACACACACACACACACACACACACACACACACACACACACCAGTAGACAGGGTCTGATTTTAACATTGCACTGTTAATGATACATAAGATGAATACTATGCAATGCACCAGTAGCACCACCACATATGTGTGACTTTAACAATGTCACTTTGCACTTTATGAAGTATGACAGCATCACTGTATGCTGAGAAGGACATGTTGTGAGGAGTATCTGACATGTCTGTGTATAATTGTCTCAGAAGTAAAATTTGGATGCATACATAGTCAATTTGCCAACTATCAGATTAGAAACCCTATATATATATATATATATATATATATATATATATATATATATATATATATATATATATATATACATACATACATACACACACACATACATACATACATACATACATACATACAAATGTTTCAAGCATGGGCATCAATGCCCTTCTAGCCTGCCAATATGCCAAAACACGTGTTCCCATAAGTGTCCAGGCTGTTCTTAAACATATCTAAATTAGTACTTGCTTTAATGTAATTTGGCAGTCTGTTCCATGCACCAGCTACTCTGTCAGAGAACCAATTAGTACACTTCTCATTCCTATAGCATCTTCTACATAGGTTATCTGATAATTCTCTAGTACTTTTTGATAACCCCAAACATTCCCAGAGGTAGTTGATCCTAAATGCCCTATATACCTGAATAATATCTCCTCTTAAATATCTGTAAGAGACACTATACAAGTTCAGATATTTTAGTCTTTCATAATAACTTAGATTTTCACATCCATGGATGCCCTTGGTATATTTCCGCTGTACTCTTTCCAGTTTATTCATGCTTGTTTTCCTATAGGGTTTCCATATTGTTATTCCATACTCAAGTTTGGGTCTAATGTAACTAACAAACAATGACTTCATTATGTTTGATTTCCTAGACTTTATAAATCCTTTTATACGACATATAGTTGTGTAACTATCATTAGCCAATTGGTTGATATGATTAGAAGATCTCATAGCTGAAACTAACCATATGCCTAGGTCCTTAAATGAGTATACAGTTTCAATCACTGTGTGCCGTATTAAATATTCACCTCTCAGTTTATGCCTCCCAAATCTCATATGCTTAGTTTTTGATGTATTTGTCAACATATTATTCTCCTGTACCAAAATGGTCAATTTAGTCAAATTATTTTGCAGACATGCTTTATCTGTAACACTTGTAATCAGTTTACCCAATTTCAGGTCATCAGCGTATAGACTTAGAACACCTCAGATGAAAAAGTAAGGTCTGAAAGATACAATATAAACAAGTAAGGGCCTAGGACGAGCCCTGTAGGACACCTTGACTGTAACCAATGTTTTCACCTGTCCAGTTGGTGTGTGATACTTGCCATGTCCTGTTTGTAAGCCATGCAGCTATCCATCTTATCAACAGTACATCAATACCTAGTGTACTAATTTATTGAACAGTATTTTGTGTAAGACCCTGGCAAATGCTGAAGTTAAATCTATATAAATTACATCACAGCACAATTTTTCATTCATAGCTGTTATATTGTTATAGAACATCATGTTACAGGAGGTAATAGATCTATTTTCAACATATGCATGCTGATATATGGTTTCAAGTCCCAACCTATCCAGTTTTGACAATAACTTATCCAGTATTACCTTCTCCATTATTTTTTCTGCAACATGAAAGTAGACTTAAGGATCTATATGATTTTGAATTTGTCCTACTCCCCTTTCTCTTAAAGACAGGTTTAATAAGTGCATGTCTCCAATCTTGAGGAATCTCCCCATATTTATATGACCTGGTGAATAATACATATAATGGTAGTGTATGTTCTTGCTGAAGAGTTCTCAGGTCATTGTTACTTATTCCATCAACTTCCTGCACTTTGTTTGGATCCAGTTTGCACAGTTCTTTTTCAATATAATCTAATTTGATTCCAGTTTCTGGGGTTACCTGGGTGTCACTAGGACAACTTACCACCCCTTTTGTTGAACCAAACTGTTTTGCATAAGATTTTGTAAATATATAATCTGTTTGTCTGAGATCAAATTTTAGAATCTGCACACAGTTTATCAATGTGTGTATCTTTACTCCTTCCACATCTTATGTATCTATAAAAAGGTTCCCTATTATGCTCAATATCTTTATATAAATTTTCTCCAAATTATTCTTGATCTTGTCTAACACTATGCTTAATCTGTTTGTCCAGCTTGTTTATTTCAGTTTTCAAAGTTGTAGTTTGACCTCTCTTCCATTTCTTATATTTTTCGTCTCACCTTAATCAGGTATCTTGTTCTTATGGAAATATACCCCCCTGATGTTGCATGCCTAGATCCTGATGTTACTTTTTGCACTCAAACAATTTCTCTTTCAAAACTTTTCACATTCCATCTGCAGTTTTTCAACTGAACACCTCACTCCAGTTAGTTTTGTATAGTAACTGTTTTGCTTCCCTATAATCTGTAATTAACATCCTGTGCATTGGCTTAGATTTTAGTTTGGTAGAATTATCTAGCAACAAATTAACCTTAATAACCCCATGATCACTGCACATCAATGGTGGTAAAACTTGAGTTGAAGTTACAGTAATTTCTTTGGGAACACAAACAATATCTAGTATATTCCATCCCCTGGTTGTTTTTGTTACAATCTGAAGCATTTGCTGTTCCTGAATATACTCTGTGAATAATTTCTTTATTGTTGGATCAATATTATTCCAGTCTGTTTCTTGTAAATTTAACTCCCCAGCTAACATAATTCTTCCCTCCTGTGTTTCATGAAAGAAACATATGAATTCCTCTAGGTCATCTGCACTTGACTTTGGTGGTCTATACATTCCAACAATTGTTATATGCTCCAGGGTTGTCTTTGTTGTCACGGTTACACAGTCTATAGAATTGGTGTTATCATTGAACATGTAATAATCATAGGTCTCATAACTATCTTTAACCCCTATCATGACACCTCCACCTGATTTTTTATTAGAATGTCTCTTACAGCAAAAACATTTATATCCTGTCAGAATTGATTTCCAGTCATTGTTCTTTAACCATGTTTCACAAAAATAGCAACATCAATCTTGTGGGAATGTAGCACGTTTTCTAATAAAAAACTTTTTTATTAATGCTCGTAGCATTAACAATCATCAGAGATGCATCAAATATTGCTTTCTATGAACTGTTACATTTTTGACCTGGCAAAAATCCTCGCTAGTGTTTGTCAAATATTGCACAATATCTGCTGCAAAAATCCTCTTCCCTGATCTAGACAAATGCACATCATCCTGTCTGAACACATGTGCCCAAAAGAAGGCTGAGATGCTCTACACATTTCCATTTTTTAAAACAGGATATTTTTTCCATGTAGGTGTTTGTCCAAAAAATCTTTTCATTCACAGTGACCTGACTATCCTTTCTATGGGTGGTTTGTGAAAAATATGTCCTAACACCAGTATAAGCTATACTATCTAGGAGGGCTGTTAGTTCCCGACTAACAGTCAGAGAATCTTTGTTGGTGACATCATTTGTACCAACATGAATAAAAACAGATCCATACTTCCTTACATTAAGGCATTCCAAGGCTTGTTTCACATCTTCTATTATTGCCCTGGCAAGCATAACACTACTCAATGTTCATTATCATCTCTGTAAATATAAGTATCAATTCATCTAATAACTGAATCTCCAATTACAAGAATATCTTTGCTGACCAGTTCTGACGAATCTTCAGCTTCTGATAAATTCATTTCTGCTCTATCAATTACCAAGGATAGAGCTTCATCACCATAAGTCTTATTAATCCCACTGTTTTCATTGTGTATTAAATTCTCATCCAGCTGGCATTGTAAATCCACAGCCTGAGCCATGTAGTCAACATCTGTGTTTCTCCTCTTTTTTCTTACAGTGATGTTCTTCAATCCTTTCATGTTCAGTTTTGATTTCCACCTTTTCACCTACCCCTTGCCTCATTTTTCTACCTTTTCCATTGGAAAGGTGATGCCTTTTTCTGTAGACTGAGGGTTTTCTGATAGACAGATATCTTCATTTCCTGTCACCATTGTGTTACATAACAAAGCAGAATCCTTTTTACTACGTATTCTCTTTCCTTTACAGTCATTAGCCAGTTTCTTTTTCTTCCTTGTTATCTGTTGAGAACTTCTTCCTTTCTTTTTTTGTTTCCTTCTAAACAAACTGGATCCTCAGATTGCTGAGTACTTACATTCACAATTCCATAGTTCTCAGGGGTATCATCATGTTTCATAGGGGTTGAATGTTCTTTGCAGAAAATAGATGCATCATATCCTAAATCTGTTCTATTTGTTCTATGCCTAACATTATTTGGTTCACCAGTCCAGTCACTAATATATGAAACAACAGTTCTCCAAGTCATGCCAATTGCACATGTGCAATCATCATCATTAAGTCGAGATTTGCTTCTAACAATGGTAAGCAAATCATCCAACATTTGACATGAGGAACACAGATCACCAATGTTATCAGCTATATAGATACATACATATATATATATATATATATATATATATATATATATATATATATATATATATAAATATATATAGAGAGCTCTAGGACTAATTACTGATGACATATTTTAATGAAACTGAAACTAGCACACTGTCACGGAAGTCTGTTAAAAAAAAAGACAAGATTTAAAAAAAACGATAACAGTAATCACATTTATGCAGGGGGGCAAGCCTCCGTGAACCCCCTACTTTTATATTCTCACTCCGAGATCGTACTACAGTGGGGATAAGGGAATATTCCCTTATCCCTACTGTGCCGTGATCTCAGCAAAAGCCATTCTCTAATTTTTTTTTTTTAGCTCAGTTTTAGCAGTTTTTTTCACCAAAAAAGCACTTTTGCAAAAGTGTGCTCGCCTGTTTCAGTTTATATATATATATATATATGGGTCCTACTTGTATAATTGAAAGTATGGTTCTTCGAACCGTACTGCGCTGAACTGACTTTAGTGAAAGTGCATGTTGTTGAAAATATACTTTTGCAAAAGAAAAAAAAGACACGCTGTTTGCATGTAACGTTAGTTTTACATCAATGTATACTGTTGATGTACAACTAAGGTAATGCTTGTTGAAATCGTGGTATAGTGGGGATAAGGGAATATTCCCTTTTCCACACTGTAGTGCGATCTCAGAGTGAGAATATTATAGTAGGGGGGTGTGGAGGGTGCAGAGGGTCTTGCTCCCCTGCATAATACTGTGTAGTGTGTTAATTTTTTTATTTACTTTTTATGTTTTTTGTTCTGCGGAAGTGCATTTTCGATGGAATGCACTTTTGCGGAAGTGAGTTGTCAAAAATACAGTTCAATGAACCGTATTTTCAATAAAGCAACGTAGACCCATATATATATATATATATATATATATATATATATATATATATATATATATATAGAGAGAGAGAAAGGAGAGAGAGAGGTAAGGAAGCTTGTTAATACAGTATTTAATGTTACTGCCACAGCACAAGTTTGTCTTGAATGCTGTCAGAGTGCACTTTATACAGGATGATACTATCAGTATATGCTACAAGAAGATGTTCAGAGGAGTGTCTGACATGGGATCCACATGTCATTCTTAAATTGTCACCATACTATTGTTGGATGCACACACACGCCAGCCAACTGCAGTGAGATTAGAACCTCTACCTAACTATCTACAGGGCATAGTACTTAACACAAGCACCACATCACACGTCTTTTTTTATAGTGTCTGGCAACAGTTCACAGCTGATGTCATAAGCAGTGTATGTTTGCAGGATGCTGTGAGGCCTGTATGAAAGAGATGTGTAGGCTTGTATGACTATCAAAATATCAGTTCTTTATGGAACTGGATTGCTGACAGTAGGATGCAAACTCATACTGTTCTGACTACACACACCCCAGCTGACAGTAGTGAGATAGAACCCTAACTATGTAAACCAACTAAAGAACTCAGTACTTAATGCAAGTATCACAGCACAACTCTGACTTTTATAGTGCTGCTGGACAATTTATAGTGGATGATATGCTCGTTGGATGTTTGCATGAAGATGTTGGAAGGCCTGTATGACATTGCTGGGTAGCCATGTTTGACTGTCAAAAATATTTGTTTTCTATGGGACTGGATTGCCAACAGTAGGAAATACAATTGCACTCACCTAACTACACACACACACACACACACACACACACACACACACACACACACACACACACACACACACACACACACACAAACTGCAGTGAGATTAGAACCCCTACCTAAATAGGTACAGCAGCTGGAGAACACAGTACTTAGCACAAGCACCACAGCACAAGTCTGACTTTTGTACTGCTGTTGGACAATTTATAGTGGATGACATCTGTATGAAATGACTGGGTAGGCATGTGCAACTGTCAAAATATTAGTTCAGCTTGTGACTAGACTGATGATAGTAGGATGCAGACTGATGCTCTTCTGACTATTCATACACACACATAGAGATACATGCATAATGTGGCTGTGATGGTAATTATACACACATGTAAGTATTTTGCTCCCCTTTTCAAAATACAGCAGTTAATGACTGCAACACCCCTGAAATATGTTGCTGCCATGTCATAGTGGTCTTTATAGATGATGTCATCATCATTATATGATGAGGTAACATATCTCATTATGAGAGTGGTGTGCAAAGTGTATTTCCTGTTGTGTTTCCAATTTGCAGGTATACTTTAATAAACAGCTTTTCAAACTAGATGCAAAAAGCTGCCAGGAATGCATATAGCAGAACTGAGACATTTGCAGCAGTTTTTCAGTATGGTTGTATACATTACACACTTATTGTCACATAAAGATACACACATTTTTTGTGATCAACATGGATGCAAATATGTATGTAATGTATGTACAGTGTTCATACCTCGGAAGAAATGCTGTCCACATTAATACATGTTTAAAACAATCTTAAAGTCTGTTGTTAGTATAAAGGTTTAGATAACAAAATAATGCAGTTGTTACTTATTCCTGTACTGTAGGTGACATTTGGGAACTAGTTCTGACATACCATGTTTCAAGTGCAAGTGTGCATGGCACACATGACTCAGTGTAAATATGTGTTTAGTCAATAAAATGTGCTTTTACAAGGAGTTTAATGAGATGAAGACTAACTAGACAATACACATAAGTAATATATGCTAATCAACACTTTGAATAGCATACCACCAAGCAGCTAGTTTGCGAGATCGATGGAAAAGTGTTTGCACATGTGAGATACATATTTAATGACTCCTACTTGAACTTGTGATGTCCCCATCCATATTGGCTACGGTAGAAATAGCTAACAGATACTATGGTGTTCGTGGGTGGTTCATAAATGTAGTGTCATAAATTTTAGAACATTAAAAAGTATTTATACAGCTTACCCCATTTGCCCATAGTTAACTGATGAGCAAATGTGGGTCTCTGCTTCATTGAGAAAACTGTAACAGTTCTGTTAGTTTAATTTCCTCCACAGAAACACACTAAGCAGACAGGTATGGCAGTGAAAGAAAAACGCCTGTTGCCTAGGTGTCTCAGTGGTAGCAGGTATGACAGCAGTGAGCTCTTATTTTCAGCACAGATTATATAGGGTTCAAGTCTAGCTCAATCTAAATTTGTCACATATGTACTGTTAATGTAATTAAATAATTACAAGAGATAATTTTTGCACATGTGAGAGGGACTGACTACAGTGAAGTACTGTAGAAAAACAAACACTACTCAATTGATTTATGTCAACCGTACACATTTAGATTTGCATATTTATACATTCAGTAGTCTAAATACATGTATATAAAACTTTTAATATGAATCCCTTTATTCTACTTTAACTGTGTGTTTGATTAGTGTATCAGGTTTAAGCAACATTGAATGGAGTATTGCAGCATGCCATAGGATGTGATTAGTCATTCACCATCTCTTGGCACTGGTGTGCAATGCCAAATTCTGTGGAAACACAGACGGCAAAAAGTGAAGGGCTTCACTGGGGATTTATTGTTTATGTGTGTGGTGTGTGATTCTATGTTTTGACCAGATTAACTGTGTAAAAAATGGGGTAATAAGGAAAGTGGGGAAATGGATGACAAGCAAGTGGAAGAACAAAGGGAACATAATAAAGTAATGTGAAGGAGGGAATTAAGGAAGTATCATATCTATCCACTTCTTCAACCATGTAAAATGAACATGGATAGAATACTGGATGAATTTGGACTGTCTCCTCAACAAAGATGGGTGACAACAATGCAATCATATTGTATAGCCAATTGGACCAAATCAAGTGTGTTGAGAAATCACATGTGTGAATTGGCGAGCTAAGTATGGGACAATAGTTTTTTTTGGGGGGATAGGTGCCCATTTCTGAGTTTTTATTTCAGTAAGAGAGGAATGTTGGGTAAGGGACCTAGGTATATCAGGGTCAGGTAAGGAGGGTAGGTAAGGGAGCAGGTGAAGACAAACAGGACAAACAAGACAAAAACAGGGATGGTGAGGGGCACAATAGGTTGGGGGGGTACCATGATTGTGGATAGAGATGGAACATTGAATGCCCATGCTTAAGTATGGGGACAATGTGAATCTAGTCCTCACCCTCAGAACTGTCATCACTGTCCCCTTCCTGCACTTGCTGTTGGACTGCTTGGTGTTTTCTTTTGCCCAGCATTCTGGTGAGCATCTTCTCCTTCCACCTGAGGTATGCACCAAATGGTACTTTCCAGAACCTCACCACCATGCCTGGCATCCTGTGGTGAGTGACAAAATCAAAACATCCGCCAGTACTCCCAGAGGGTACCACTGCACCAGCTGATGGGATAATGCTACCAGATATGAAGAGCTCAGGTAGTGCAGGGGCTGCAGATGCAGTACTATCACACTGGGTCCCAGATGTGCTGGGTGCAGCAGCCATTGCATGGGTGAATGGCTAAGTTGCACTGGTTGGCCTTCCTAACTGTGTTGTAAATCATTATGTCACTTGTCAGAAACTGGTAACATCAGAACATAGTGAACACAGAGATAAAAATAAAAAAGAGAGATAGGGGTGAAGTAAGAGAACAAAACAAAAAAAATATTTAGAACCATCATATGCCACATGCAATAAATTAGTATGATATAAATAATAAATTTACTTTTACATTAACTATAAATTTTTACAACTACAAACTATGATAATTGTTTCATGTAGTCTGTACATTATGCATATATTGCAAATATGCTGTATAAAATAATACAGATTAAGTTAACAGCATGGCATGTATGCCAATTGTGGTAAAATTATTATGTAATATTTTTTAATTATTTTGCAATATATTTGTTACCTGTGGGATATGAACCCACAACATCTGAATGCACTATTACAATTTACTCCTACAGTTGGCTTAAGTTACATACTAAAGCTTGCATGCTTGAGTTTACAGTTAAGATATGCATGCTTAATTTTCTACAATTTATAGAAGGGCAATACTTTTGATAAAATAATATTCTTTTGTGCTGCATACTTATCCCTTGCTTCTTCAAGTCTTTCCAAGTGCTCAGCATGGGCATCCCTTTGGATCCCTGTCAGTTTCAAAACTTTGAAATTCATATGGTCATGACTATATGATTGCAGTTTTGAAACTTCAAATGTTTTGAATGGAGATCATGGTATGGAATAGATCAGGAAATTTACACTTTTCCTTACTGTAGTGCAGTTTTTGAGTTGGTATGTTTAATTTGCAGGCATTGTGGCAGGTGCAGGGGGACTTGCCCCCCTGAAAAATGTAAAAAAAAAATGTTTTCTTTTTATTTTTTTAATGTCAAGTTTCCGAAAATTCAGTCATATGGTCCTGACCATACGATTTTTGAATGTTCAGAACTTCAATCATCTGATAGGGATCCTCCCTGTCCACTGCAATCTCCTCTGTGGATGTAAAAGAGAAAAGGGATACAGAACATTATGCGTACCTGTCTTTGCTTTATCCAGCTTTCTATATAAGTTAAGGTATCTTTAAGTATTTTTATCTATATACTTACTCAGCTTTAGGATGTCTGCAGTCCTAAACTCATCCAGCCACTGGTAGAGTTGTGCCTGTTTGTGCTTTTTTCAGGTCATTGTAGTGTTACCTGCATTGTTCTCCAGTGCATGGAATGCCAGTTGCACTGATGACAGGCATTGGCCAGACTATTCCAAGCCTCTGATTTGTATTAAGACCCAGTATAGTCCCTCTGCATAGCCTATGGCTGTTGTTCTCTACAAGGAGTTCAATGAATATTCTGAACTCCACTACACCCCATCTTTGAGCCCTAAATTTGACAGCTTCCCTTCTATCTTCTGCCATGTCCATACAGGTCAAACAGCAACAGTTAGAGTGTTTTCCCACCAATTTGAGACATCATATTTTACAGCTAGTGTACAAACCTGAACAACCATGCCAACCATGTTCGTGCTGTTTTAGGAGGAGAGCAGCAATGCCAAACAGAGAGGAATCAAGTTTATGAAGTAGGCAGGGTAATGTGACAGTCGCCATTAGATTGTGGGTTGGATGCTGCTGTTCATGTTAGTTTATTTAACTTTGCAGACATGTACTGGGTGTATAAATGTTATGACCTGACACATTGTTTTTGTGGTTTTACACACTGATAAAAGTAATTTGTACAATGTGGGATTCAATCCTATATACAACAGACAACATATATTCTTCCACATAGGTGTTTTTTCATTCTTGCCACAGGGGAAGTGCTTGTCAGACATGCTCATTAAGTCTATAGACACATAGATAGAATGAGTGGTTAACCATATATGTATGTGACCTGACAAGTTCCTGGTTTATAACTTCATGTGTTTACAACTATCAGTAAAGTATGAAGTCACTCCCAGGCCAGAAAAGACACTTTTAAATACAGAAACATAATTGTCACTATACTCCCAGTCACACATATAATTCATATTATCTCCAGGGCTATACATGGTTATTGATATTTATAATCCTCTTTAGATTGTTCTTTAGTTTTTAAAGTGAGTGTGCATGCATTAATAAAATTTAGAGTGTGCAATATTAAAGCCCTGGCCTACCTGTATTGTGAGCACTAACTTATACAAGATACAAGATGCCACAGGGTAGGTTGGGCTACAAGTGTGTTTTTACAGTTGTTACTGTGCAGAGTTGTTATTGTAAATGAGACCTTGTTTGTCAGACCTGATCATTATTTCCATATATACATTAAAGAGTTGAGTGCTTAACCATGCATGTGAGTGGCATGAAATTTCAGAAAATAAATGTTTAAGTGTAGAAACATAATTCTACTGATGCCCCCAGTTGCACATTTAATATATGTGATATCCTGTGTATGCTCAATAGACCTTCTAAACATAGCTTTTTTCATGTGTAATTGTGTTTCTATTGTGAATTTTTATATAAGGTAAAGTGGAGCAGTATTGATAAAACTTTTGACTTTGTTGGATTAGAACCCAGGCTTACCCCTATTGTAGCTCTTAACTTACACCTGCTGTCAGAGGAACAATTAGGCAACAGCTGTATATTTTCACATTCTTTAGCATGTATGTGTGCTGACCACTGCCCAATGCTGCTTAGCGTGTTTGTGCAAAGGAAGACCACACATGATTCAGTGCATCTGTTTTGAAATTGACATGTGTCTGTTGTCTGCAAATGTTCTGGACCTGCAGGTGTTGTGGAAGCTTGCTGACCACCGCATAACATCCCTTAACATGTTCACACATTAAAAAGGTAGAATATTCAACAAAGTATCCATTTTGAAATTGGCAATATCTGCTTGTTGTCTGGGCCATTACACTGTGCTTCCATGGAGGTGAGCAACATGCAAACGAGATTGGCAAAGTTCAATATGTATTATTATTGGAAAAAGTGTTTATTACTTTTCATCACTAAAAGATGTAGGACTTGAACCTTGATCTACATATACTATGTGCTGCGTGATTCATCATATTTACCAAATGGGCTACTCATACACATTTGATTCACAGCTTTAATTTATGCTTTCTTTATCACAGAAGCAACGTTCTTTAATTCTAATTTATTTCCCTGCTTCACTGTATTTGCACTTAGCCACATTTTGCACAAATATTAGTATTTATAAAAAAATTAAAAAATTAGAAAAAGGAAACAAACAAGATTTTGTCACAACTGATATATTTAAACTGTCACACTACTGAACCTACAAAACACAGTAAGGGTGTTTTATCTCTGTTTGCTGCAGAAACAGATTTGCTGCAAAAATGCATATCATTGTGTATACAAGCAAGTCCCTTTTCTGCCACAATATTATACAGCCAAATAACACTTGCCCACTTTTAGTTGTTTGTATGTGTTGCCTACATATTTAGTGCAATGAATGATCACACAACCATTTATGAGTACAGTGCGGCTGTGTCTTCTCTTTATATTGTGTTTATTCTTCTCTTCTCTGGGTGTACTCTCAGGCATGCAGTTTATAGGGCATTTTGTATCATTGTCCTTAAAATAGAAGAGACTATTACATAACAGCAAAATACAGTTTTTGTCAAAGGAAGGATAATTTGGCTATTAGTGAATAAAAATTGAGAAATGTGAGCTGTTCACTTCCATTTCAAATCTTGCTACAATTACTTATATACTTTTTAAGTGTAACCTGGGTGACACGCCCACCACAGGTAAGGGTGTCTGAATTGTTATTCCTTTTCCCTCAAACTAATCATTCACAGTTGCAATCCATTAGCAACAAACACAGAGGAATTGCCTACAGTATGCTTACATCTACTACACAAAGTCAAAAGTTTGGGATTCAGCAATTCTAATGAGTTCACACCTCATTTGCATCTTCACCATGCTCAGATGCCAGAATCTACACCATAAAAAGGTAACCATGTAGCTAGGGAACTTGAAGGTGAGGGGACTTGTGTATTTGGAGATTACAGCGGATTGATATTCATTTTGATTTATCTGTACAGATGACTTCTGAAGTTGTTAAGATATGTATTTTTCAAATACATGCTAGATTTGTTAACATGTTAGAAAGAAAACTTTTATATGTATGCGTTAGAAAATTAAACTGTTATTTGTATGCACTTCTTATAGCTCACTCTTGACATAGCTATTTTTGCCATGCATTGACTTTCATAGATAGACAGTCTTATTAACTTTCATTACAATTGGTATTGTTAAAACTAGTTACCTTACAGTCTTCTATCTTATTCCATGGCAATGTGAAGTACTATACTATCAATGACACAGGGATGTTATGCTTCTAAGATGGCCCATAGACACTGTCAGGGGAGTGCTGGGCACAGTGAGAGATGACTACCAATTGTATACAACTGACTTTTGTGCTGTAATTGTGTACACATTTTGTGAGAATTGTGTTGGAAGCATTTGTAACAAGTGCATTATGTGTTATTCTTTAGATTGTTCAAGCTGTCATTTTTTTATTGTTTTGGCAGTGGGGGAGCCAAGTACTATTAGTGTGCTGAGCCAAGTACTATTAGTGTACTGCCACAGCAAAAGTTGGGTTTCCAGAGTTTTGCTCTTGCAATTGCATAGTCATCTTGGTATTTCTGTGGTAAACAATATAGTACTCCATGGGTATTCCTTGTTTCATATTAAACATTGATTTGCGTGTAAGTGTGATATGTTACAAACACAGCAACCTTATATTACATACACACCTTATACCTTATACATCAGCAGGTAACAGTATGCAAGGATCTGCCATTCATCTGTGTTCTTTGACATGTATTTTCATATTCTGTGGTCAATACTTAGCTTGATAGCTCAGCGGTTACAAGTGTTTTACTTTGGGGCTGAGTCTGTGTGATACTAGCAATACAGAGCCATTACATGTGTAAGTAAAGGTTGTGAGCATTGCCTGGCATCAGTGTTACTGTATGTATGTGCATAGGAAGCAGGTTTTACCCCTTAGGTGGTGAGCACATATACTATTGTGCTATCCATTGCTTCTTGGCCATAGCAAGGGCTTATTGTGTATGTCTATGTCCAGCTACACCCATAGTGTTTGGTGGTTCCCTCTCTGACTACTCACCTGCATGTGACTCTGGTGACCATGCCAGTGGTGGTAGGATGTGTGCCCCTTCCTCTTGGTGTTCCTGGTGCAGCTGTTGTCTTAGAATAATATTGTGAAGAATGGCACAATGAAAATTTCAGCACATGTACTGAGATTGTACTGCAGGGCTCCCCCTCATGTATCTAGATATTGAAACCATGACTTTAGCAGCCCAAATATACACTCTGTGATATTTCTTGTTTTGGTGTGTGCCTCATTATAGCATTCTTCAGGTATGTGTGTGCATTTCTGATGAGCTTCATCAGCCAAGGTTGCAGTGCATACCCTGAATCCCCCACTAAATGATCCTGTGGGATATACCCCCTCGGAAAACCCCTGATAGATTTGGGAGTTTTGCCAGCTATGTGAGTCATGGTAATTACCAGGGTTGCTAGCACACACATTCAAGATAATTCCCTTAGCATTATACATGACCTAGCAGTTAATGGAATGGAAGCCCTTTCTTATGTACACCCTTCTCTGTTCCCCAGGTCATGCTTTGATTTCAAAGCATATGTAATCTATCACACCTAGGGCTTCAGGGAAATATGCCACAGGGTAGAAATCCTGCTTAGTTGTAACTCTGCCCTTGGGTATATGAAAAAACTATATGTATTTACTGGCATGTTGTAGCATGGCATTCAGAACTGATGTAGGATCCTGGGATGCTGATGCCTGTGACACCCCAGCATATCCCCTGATTGCCTCTGGAAGGTTCCTGTAGCAAATATTCTAAGTCCTACACATACGTTAGTCTCCACAGGTATTAGTTCCCATTAGTTTGCCCTTGCTCTCACTTGTGGTCTACAGAGGTTGCAGAGTTCCTGTAGTGTATCTCTAGCCACCATGAAGCAGTCTACAATTTCAACATCATTCAGACCATGGAAAATGAAACAGGGTCTAAACACCTTTCTCCTTCTTGGTGAAGGTCTATTAGGAGCATCAGCAACACCATAGAGTTGTGACTGTTCCACATGCACATATAGAAGAGCAACCACAGTCCCTAACATTGTTTCTGTGTGAAGTAGTTTCCACGGCTGTATTCCAATAGATTCTGGAATTTGCAGGAAGAACCAGTAATGAATCTACATGATTGCTTTATAGCTTGTTGAATAGCGCCTCCATGTTGGACTGGTTAATTAGTATACAATCCAGCTGCTTATACTGTAATTAGCATGCCACAATGTTTACCATGTTTGCAGTTTGAAAAGTGGCCTTATATGGCTCTGTTAGACTATCCCAGTAATACAATGCTAAAAAACAAATTCATACATAAATAAATATAACTTATAGGTCACTGACTTCAATAGTGATCTTTCCCTTAATGAAACATAAAAATAATGAACTGCAGTACTTAGTATTTCCTTTAGGCAGGCTTTCCTACTAGCTACACCTGCACCTGGTTAAGCCCCTGCTATGAAACTCTTTCTGCTAATATAATGACTATGATTCTGTAGCATTGCACCTTCTGTATTATTTGTTACCTTGCTCTTTCTCCCAACAGCTTTTCTAATGACATTGCAGTTTTTCTTTTTCTACCATACAAGACTTTTTACCTTACACACCTCTAAGTTTATAGATATTTTTTTCTCCCCTTTCATACTTCTTTGCCATTTCAGCTGGTGCATACCTCTTCATTCACCCTTGCTTCACTCAGGCTCATTTTACTCCCCATACCCTACCCCCAAATCCCACAAACCCCCCACTGTCTCTAGTTTTATACCTACACAAAAGCCTCCTCTTCCTGTGCATAGCTCTTTCTCTTCCTATACAAACAACCTATCATTTTGCTGCCCCTCATCTGTCACTAACACTCACTACTCAAATTATACTATCCATATCTCCAGACACCAGACACCACATGTCTAGTTCTACCTCTCTTCCACAACAGTTCTCAGCCTCCACCTCATTGTTTACATTCACTGTTGCCTACTATAACACTCCTTCTCTTTAGCACTTTTCTCCTTTATACATTATAACTCTACAGCTGTCTCCATTCTTCTTCTTTCAGCCTTCTCTCTGTTTCACATTCTCAGCATCCCATATTCCACATACCTATTAAAACTCCTGCCTAATTCTTTTTTAATTCTTTTTATTTTTTAATGCGTTTCATTCTTATTTCCTTCTGTAAAGTAAATATATATACCAATACCATCTGTTTTCCATTATTGTCTTCACGACTCTTGTTTCTAATACACACAACATATGTTCCTCATCCTTCAATCCACACATCTACTCCTACTGCTCTCATACCTTACATGCTGTAGGATACCTACATCTACTCTGACTATCATACGTTACGTGTTATATGATACCTACATCTGCTCTGACTACTATCATACCTTACATGCTATATGATACCTACATCTACTCTGACTATCATACCTTCCGTGCTATATGATACCTACATCTACTCTGACTACTATCACACCTTACATGCTATATGATAACTACATCTACACTGACTATCATGCCTTACATGTTATATGATACCTACATCTACTCTGACTATCATACCTTACGTGTTATATGATACCTACATCTACTCTGACTACTATCATACCATACATGCTATATGATACCTACATCTGCTCTGACTACTATCATACCTTACATGTTATATGATACCTACATCTACTCTGACTGCTATCATACCATACATGCTATATGATACCTACATCTGCTCTGACTACTATCATACCTTACGTGCTGTATGATACCTACATCTACTCAGACTACTATCACACCTTACATGCTATATGATACCTACATCTACTCTATCATACCTTAAATGCTATATGATACCTACATCTACTCTGACTATCATACCTTACATGTTATATGATACCTACATCTACTCTGACTACTATCATACCTTACATGCTGTATGATACCTACATCTACTCTGACTACTATCATACCTTACATGCTATATGATACCTACATCTTCTCTGACTACTATCATACCTTACATGCTATATGATACCTACATCTACTTTGACTACTATCATACCATACATGCTATATGATACCTACATCTACTCTGACTACTATCATACCTTACATGCTATATGATACCTATATCTACTCTGACTACTATCATACCTTACATGCTATATGATACCTACATCTACTCTGACTATCATACCTTACGTGTTATATGATACCTACATATACGCTGACAACTATCATACCTTACATGCTATATGATGCCTATATCTACTCCGACTACTATCATACCTTACGTGCTATATGATATGTACATCTGCTTTGACTACTATCATACCTTACATGCTATATGATACCTATATCTACTCTGACTACTATCATACCTTACATGCTATATGATACCTACATCTACTCTGACAACTATCATACCTTCCATGCTATATGATACCTACATCTACTCTGACAACTATCATACCTTCCGTGCTATATTATATCTACATCTACTCTGACTACTATCATAGCTTACTATCATATGATACCTATATCTACTGAGACTACTATCATACATTACATGCTATATGATACCTATATCTAATCTGACTACTATCATACCTTACTTGCTATATGATACCTACATCTACTCTGAGTACTATCATACCTTACATGCTATATGATACCTACATCTACTCTGACTACTATCATACCTTACATGCTACATGATACCTGCATCTACTCTGACTACTATCATAGCTTACATGCTATATGATACCTATATCTACACCACCTACTATCATACCTTACATGCTATATGATACCTACATCTACTCTGACTACTATCATACCTTACATGCTATATGATACCTACATCTACTCTGACTATCATACCTTATGTGTTATATGATACCTACATATATGCTGACAACTATCATACCTTACATGCTATATGATGCCTATATCTACTCCGACTACTATCATACCTTACGTGCTATATGATATGTACATAGGTTCATAGGTTCATAGGTTCATACTAGGCTATCTGCCCTAGGGCATTTATAAGCCTAGCCAGAGTGTGTATGGCTTTCGCCACCCATTTTAAATTAATTTTGCTATGCCCTTTATCGAGGTTAGTATACTGTGCTTCTGTCTAACAGTGACACAGAAGTGATACCCGGGGTAAACCTACAATCTCCCATCCACTCATCAAGATTCCTCTTGAAGAGAGTCAGTGAGGGACTCTGCCTAACCTGGACTGGGATTTTATTCCAGAGTGAAGGGAGCCTCTGGGTTATGAATCTGTCCCTCCAGCATGTCCTATTTATTTCAGTGCTAAGGTTTAAGTCCCTTGAGCGCGTAGCTCGATGGGATTTGGATTTTCTGAGGTGCAGCATGTCCATTAATTTCGGGTTGGACATGGCTTTTTACGTCAGGCACAGATCGCCTCTGAGCAGGCGGTATGCCACTGAGTAGAGCTGGAGTTTCTTTAACCGGGCAGCATACGGCATCTGTTTGAGCCCCTTGATCCTCTTGGTGAGGTACTTTTGGGGTCTTTCCAGTTGCTGCAGGTGTCTGGCAAGGTACATCCCAAAAGGGGCATTGTACTCAATTATGGGCCTGATGAGGGATGAATAAAGAGGCACGATGACCTCCCCTGATCTAGATGTGAATCCCTTCATGATTAGGTGGGCTATATAAAATGTTTTTCTAACCACTTTGGCCACGTGGTTGTCAAATGAGAGATTGCTATCAACTTGGGTCCCCAGGTCCCTAATTACTTCTTCTGTACTTAATGGATTACCACCTATGTGGTAATTTGTGGGCACTTTGTTTTTGCCAAAGGGGATGACTATACACTTTTTGGCGTTTAGCTTGATGCCATGGCTCTGGCACCAGTTGTCTGTTTCTATGAGGCCCTTTTGGAGGATGCTTGTGTCAGCTGGAGAGTCTATTATGGTGCCCAGTTTGCAGTCATGTGCGAACTTGGTCAGCCACAGTCTTTCCATGTTGGCCTGTACCTCCGAGAAATATATACCGAACAAGAGAGGTCCCAAGACTGAGCCTTGTAGGATGCCACTTGTAACTGGTTTGGAGTCTGACATGGCTCCAGCTATTCTAACCATGTGGGTTCTGTCCTTGAGCCAGTTTGCAACCCATCTAGTGACATAGGGGTTTATATTTAAGCTGGTGAGCTTATCTATAATGCCCGAGTGGGGTATTGTATCGAAGGCTTTTGCAAAGTCCAGGTAGGCTGTGTGGACCACCTTCCCCTTGTCAATGGCCTTGGTGACTGTTTCAAAGAAACTGACCAGGTTTAAGAGGCAGGATCTGCCCTTAACAAAGCCGAACTGGGTAGGATCCAGTGTCTGTAGGTCCCCAATATCTTTATTTATAAGGTCCATGATGATCCTTTCCATAGCTTTGCAGACCAAGCTAGTGAGACTTATGGGGTGATAGTTTCCAGGATCCGTTGAGGCACCACCTTTGTGGAGAGGGACCACTGTTGCTGTATGCCACTCTTTGGGTACATATCCTGTAGTAAGGCTGAGATTGAACAGTAGTTTTAGGTTTGGGTTTAGCTCTTCTTGGAGTTCATGTAGGGCGCAGCCTGGGACACCGTCTGGTCCCATTGATGCTGTGTTTCTTGCTTTGGAGAGGGCAGCTCTTACCTGAACATCTGAGATGTCAGGGGGACAGCACTCTGCTGGGATAGATATTAGCCCTTTTGGTGGGAGGGTGGGAGAAGTTTGTGCTGAACCTGTCAGCTAGGATGTTGGCAATGTCTGTGGGTTTGGTGTATTTTGTCATTTTGGACTAATTCTGAGCATATCTGGGAATTCCCACCCAGGTTCCTAACATAACTAAAGAAAGCCTTGTGATTATCCTTAGTGTCCTGTGCAATTTTTCTCGAAGCTGGCCTTAGGCGATTTTATGAGTGCCCGTAGTTTTTGCTAATACTGATCAGAGATGCCTTCCCTTTTGGGATTTTGCTCTGTCATGTAGTAGCTTCCTCCTTCTATTGTATAGTTTGTTTATGGCTGGGGTCCACCAGACAGGATGTCTGCCTTTGGAGGATTGGGTCTTGGTTTTATTTGGGATTGCATGATCCATGCATTCCTGAAGGTGTTCATAGAATGCGTTTATAAAGGATTTTGTGGTCTGGGGCCTATTATCCAGAGGCCGGGGCTTTGAAGGATTCCACCTCGGTTTTGAGGAGTGTGAAATTTGCTTTAGAAGTTTTTCACTGTGGTTTTCTGGGCATGGGGTGGGGTCGGGATGTGAATATCCAGTGAGATTAGTTTATGGTCTGATCTTACCAGTGAGGGATACACTTCTGGTCTGGAGCATAGAGTCCCCATGTTGGTGATGATGAGGTCCAGTATGTTTTCCCCTCTTGTGGGAGTGGTAACAAGTTGTTCCATAGCATTTGAGTTTATAAATTTTAGGAACCTTTGGGCTAGGGTGTTGGAGCTAGAGTAATGCTCCCAGTTTATGGTTGGGTAGTTGAAGTCACCCAATATAATGGTGTTTGGAGAGACCTTCATATTTTCCAGTGTTCTCAGGAAGGCCGAGTGGGGTTCCTGGGTTTGGGAGGGTGGTCTGTAGCAGGCTATAAACTGGAAGGCAGTTTTACCCACTGTTAGTTGCACATGGATAGTCTCTGATGCTTCGTGCTGTGCCACTAACCTGGAGGTGTGGGTATCTTTGACAAATATTGATACTCCCCCTCCTTTTGTGGTTCGGTCCAAGTTTTGGGGCCGAAAAGCATAGTATGAGGTATAACCCAGTAGTGCTGGGGTGCTCTCGAGAGCTTTGACTACTATCATACCTTACATGCTATATGATACCTATATCTACACTGACTACTATCATACCTTACACGCTATATGATACCTACATCTACTCTGACTATTATCATACCTTACGTGCTATATGATACCTAAATCTACTCTGACTACTTTAATACCTTACATGCTATATTATACCTACATCTACTCTGACTTCTATCATACCTTACATGCTATAGGATACCTACATCTACACCGACTACTATCATACCTTACGTGCTATATGATACATACATCTACTCTGACTACTATCATACCTTACATGCTATATGATAGCTACATCTACTCTGACTACTATCTTATTTTAGATGCTATAGGATACCTATCAGACTATTTATCAACCCTCTATCCTTACTCATACTGCCTATGTCACTTGCCAGGCATTTACTGTTACTATTGCTTCTAGCTTATTTGGCTTACCCCCATCTCATTTTCAGATATAAAATTCTTAACCCTTCTCTTAACCCATATTAGGTAAAATTGTAATTTAATACTAACATACCTAAACTCTCACTAGTGTATGCATACTGTAAAAAGATCATATTATGTGGGGATGCCCAACCCAGGTCCCAACTGCCTCTCTTCTATATCTGCTTCCTTTTCTAGTGTAACAACATCTACCAAAGATTTGAAAATTATATCCATGAATATTCAAACTATAGTAAACAGAGTCTCTGAACTTCATTCCTGAATCACTTATTACTCCTCAGGCATTATATAGTCTTACAGAAACTTGACTCAAACCACATATAAAAGACTCTGAAATGTTCCCCCCTGGCTATACTATCATCTGCTTTGACAGAGTAATTAGAAAAGTTGGTATTATTGCAATCCTGTTTACTAACCATATCTCCATCTGTCTTTATTCTAGTTCTCTACCCAAAATCCTCTCTGCTGAGATCCCTGTCTCTCACCGTAAATAAAATGAACATAAAACACTATGTATAATCGCACTAAATATTCCACCAGGAAATAACTTCCCAATTCTGGAAGACATCCTACACTGTGTATGTAGTTTCATTTCTCATGAAGTAATAATTCTTGTTGATGTCGATATTAACTGGCAAACCTTCACATCAGGCTACCCTTCACATCAGGCTACCCTTTCACCAGTATCAGTCTATCTGGGTTCAAACAACTCATAACTTCCCAAACTCACTTCAATAAAGCTACCAGCACTGGCATTACTCTGGGCTGGATCCTAGTCTCATATCCAAATCTTTACGACTCTCCAAAAACCCTCCCAGACTCTCTCAGTGATCACCATCCCATCTATGTTCAGAGACTAGCAACTCACCATATCAAACAGCACCTTTATAAAGACTGCTGTAACCTCTCAAACTTCAATTCCGAAATCTTTAACGACATCCTTAATAACATTAATTGGTCCATCTTATATTCCCTACCACTGGATAATGTTGTTCTAAAATTTAATGCAATATTTCTTGACATCCTGAATAGCCTTGCTCCTATAGGAAAAAAAGAGTCACCCTAGCTATCCCCTTCTAGTAGACAGTTAATGTTCAAGACAGACAAAACTTAGAGAAACTGACAATACAAATCTGAAGCTCACCTACAAACAACAAATCTGAAGCTCACCTACAAACCTACAAACAACTTTAAAACATGACAAAAAAAGTTACTGCTGATAAGAAATATTACTTCAACCCACAGGATAATCAAAAACACAACCCCCAAAAATTTTGTTTTACTATCAAGAAAATATTACCATAATGCTTTTCCAGACATCTATCGTTTGAAACTGCTTCTAAATTTAACTCCCACTTTATAGATCTACTAGCTACCCTCACCCAAAACTCCCTACATAATCCTGCCATCCCTGATAAACTTTAAAGCTCTAACAATGCCATTTTCAACTTAAAATCTGTCTCTACTTCCTATAAAGTAACAGGAATCATGCCCAGTCTTTCCCAGCAAACAAATTCCAAATAAATAAATAAATAAAATAATTTGTAATATTGTTACTGGACCTTTTATTCCCATGATTCCACTGAAAAGTGGTTACATACCCAGTTGGACCTCTCTGTGTTAGCAAATGCATACCATAAAACAATCCTGAGGAATAGATGCTAATTCATATACTCCAATGTCATTCTCATAATGAAGGCAATCTTTAGTCTTGGAAGAGAATGGACATATATTTGTATCAGTTTAAATAGGCCATGTTTTTTATATGTGCAGATTATTATCGCAGGTACCTTGAAATAATCAAAATGACAGACACAACTGCAACTGTGATTAGCACAATAAAGTCTAGAATACTGATAGACAGGCTACCTGATGCTGTCATATCTGACACTGATCTGTTCAGAAATGCAAAAGTCAATAATTCACAAAAAGCTGTGTACAAGTAGAAATTCAGATGGATAATATCCAGTCTCCACCATCCATAAGTCAGTAGCGGAGAGAACTATCCAAAGAGTAAAAGAACCTGATCTTAAAGAGCAGCAACACAACTCATGAGGTTTATCTCTTAGTATTTGAAAATAAGTATATTGCATTACAGGGATTCGGTCTCTTCATTGGGTAATGCACAGAAGTGTGAAAAGCAAAATCATATACTTTTGCATAAAAATCAATACAGTATAAAGGAAATACTGGAGCAAAATCAACAGAGATAGAAATACTACTTCAGTGACAACGGCAAAAGACTTCCAGATTATTAAGCTGAGAATAAAGTAAGAATGCAAAAGCCATGGGAGAATCAAAAAGTGAAGAAGGTGTAATGTAGATGAATTAAAATAATATCTTATTCATAGTAAGATGAAAAACTATGCAACAGAATCACAAACATTTACATAAGACATATATATTTCAAAGAGGATGAGCAATGCGTGCCTCTGTGACAAAGTTGGATAAAGTCATAATTCTGTCCCAGATGACCCATGTTCAAATCTTGGCACAGGCACTGGAAGAGTCAGATTTAATGGCAGTGATTAGCATTCAGCAGCTCACTCACTCTAGGGTGAGGGATGTGGTTTTATCCATTGACAAACTCTGTGAGGAGGTTGGGGATAAACTAATAGCATTCACATTGAGGTGACATCATACTGCAAGTAAAGCCAAAAAGGTTGGTCATACAAGCTGGTCATTCCTGCACTTCCCAGTTAAAAGTGACGGTGTTGTCATAGCTGCTATGGGGGTGAGTTTAGGACAGAAAAGGGATGGGGGACACATGACAGACTGAGTGACTAACACCTGAGCTTTTCCTTTTAAAGGAGCAAATGGGTTGTTTAATTTGTCACCCAGGCCAGATAATGAATGGGCCATATGGGTTGTTCCCTGACCAGGGAACAAATGGGCTTGGTTATTATACTGTTATAGAAAGAAATGGCCTGATTATTTCCAGGAAGAGGAGTCATTGGACAGAGCATAAAGACAGAGAAAGGATGAGCAACTAGGATTTTCACAATCAGTCTGTTACAAGAAAGTACAGACTGTGAGAACTGGGGTAGCTAAGATTTGCAGAAAGAGATTCTTAGAGGAATGTGTCCAACTAATGCTGTTTTACCAAGAACTATTCCAAAAGAAAAACCAAAGCTTGACAGCAAATAGTTGTTACATTTTTCCAGACTGGGAAGATGACTGAAGAAATGAGAAAGATATATACACAGCTCAAAGCTGAACATGATTGTATTGACTAGAAATTTAATTTATTAAAAGGTCTTTTGAATAAGTACATTTAATTTCAATGTAAATACCTGACTGACATACTTGGAATCACATTATAATATTAAGGTTATTTTTAAGACAATCAGTGTCATATAACGCATGTGATCTCATAGCGTATATATGAAATCAATGCACTATGGATTTTGAGAAATAGAATAATGCATATGAGTTGTACTGATTTACGTTTATTGAGCTAGGTACTAGAATCTGGATGCCATGTAGTACACAGCATTTCTAGAGTTCTAGTCCGAATGTACACCTCATTGAGGGTATACGATTTAAACACAGTGCAAAAGACTTCAAGATTATTAAACTGAGAATTAAGTAATAATGCAAAAGCCGTGGGAAAACTGAAAGGTGAAGAAGGTGTAATGTAAATGAATAGAGATAATATCACGTATTAGCACTTAGCATGTTCATTAAAAAATTGACTATCTCTGGAGGAGATTAACATATTTTAATTCAGAAGTTATATAGTGTCACAATGATTCCCTTAGAAACTTTGAAGAAAAATAAAATAGTATAATACACATGATATTATGGCTTCAAGGAAGTTGTCTTTGCTAAAGTTAATTGTGATTATTAATATCTCAACTGCTGACTATGTGACACAGATGAAAGTAGCACACTGACTACAATCTAAATAATCTGTAGTCTGTTAGTGACCCTGATAGTGCACTGTTAGTGACCCTGATACTGAACTGTTAGTGACCCTGATACTGAACTGTTAGTGACCCTGATACTGAAAGAACCCTCTTCGATTAAAGCCTCTGTTGTAATTTACATGGTGATTTATGTGGAAGATAGACTGCATTACTCTGTTGGGGTAGCATAATGATTAAGGTGCTTTCCTCACATGCACAAGGTACAGGGTTTGATTCTCACCTTTATAGGAAATTGGCTAGGTTTAACATGGCTGACAAAGACAATTCACCCAATACTTACCTATGAATGTACACATTTTTTCCCAAACTACCATAGCCCTCATACCCTCTAGAAACTTCCTAACTAACACACCATTTCCTAATACATATCCATGATACATAGGGACACAAGTGAGTTGGGTTGCAGAGCTAGACCTATGAAGGTCCTGGTTATCATTAGCCTAGTATATATACCTATCAATCTATGAACCCATGAACTTGTTACTGCTATGTATAACTTTAATCTGACAAGGGTGAAAGCACTCATCTCTTGTTTTAATAAGCCTTGGTTTAAACAAGCAATACCAGCGTGAATCCTATTTTCTTATTTTAAATAAGAATGCAAAGTGATCCTTGACATGGCTCTTACATAAGAGGTAATCACAACAATTTATTTTAGTAATTCATTAGCTGATATCACTCCTTTACAACTTTTCCCAGTGTGTGTGTGTGTGTGTGTGTACATATATATATATAAATATATATATATATATATATATATATATATATAGGGTCTATATTAGATTCTCGAAAGCCAACAATGTTGGACACGAGACTTGAACAGGCAAATGGAAATCTCCTAAGGGGAGATTTCCATTTACTTCAATGTAGTGCGGTCTTGGATTTGGTATATTAAAGTAGCGGAGGGTGTGGAGGGGTGCAGGGGGGCTTATCCCCCTGCCTACACTCTTTAGAGTTTCTTTTTTTGTTTTAATTTATTTTTAGGAACATTCGAAGTTTTAACAGTTTGATCACTAAAGGTCGACCTTTAGTGATTCGAACTGTTAAACTTTCGATGTTCTAATATAGATTTTATATATATATATATATATATATATATATATATATATATATATATATATATATATATATTCATTCATATTTATTTATTATTTATTATTATTTATTTATTTATTTGACATTTGTTGACCAGGTTGGCCCAGCTGAGACAGAGCCCTTTTTCAGTGGAGACCCGGGGAGAAAAGCTCCACAGTTAATACATACAATTAAGTAGACTTAATACAAAGGTAATAATACAAAATCTCAAGTACAATAGCAGGTTTAACATGGATGGCAATTAGACTTTACATATTGGCATGTATTAAGCTAAAGCGCAGAGTACAAGAAATAAAACACAAGGCAAAGAATAGTGATTACAGTGTAGTTAAAGGTAAGTAAATAAGGGTTTCTAAGCTTAGTCATTCAACTGTTGAAAAGTAATACATTAGTACAGATTAAACTGGCTGCAAATGAGAGAAAAGGTGGTCAAGTACCAAAAGATTTTATAAGAGTGTAGCTTAGATTCAGAGAGGTAGGAAAATGTCTTGCAGTGTTGAAATGAAGAGTGATTAGGAAGAAGGTATTGTTTCACAGATATAGAAGAAAGGTGGGAGATTGGATGGCCTAGAGAGATGGGTCAGTCAGGGGGAAGATAGCACAGACATAGCTTATTTCTGTTTAAGCGATTTTTTTACTGCATTTCTGAATTGGAGTTTGGGTCTAATGTGACGGCTGTTGAGTGGTAGTTTATTCCAATTTTCAGCAGGATAATAGCTGTAAAGGTTTTTTCATATGTTGCTCTTGGGTTTGTGGATGGACAGGAAATGTTGGACAGAGCTCCGGAGTGTTCTTGCTGGGGTGTAGGAGGAGATGATAGATGTGATGCTGGAGCAGAAACTGGTCTGGTATAGAAAAGAATGAATTATCTGAAGCTGAGAGAGGAGAAAGTTATGGGGGATTCTAACCAGTTCAGTTCTCTGACTGCTAAGTGGTGGTGAGAGGATTATGGTAGCTCAGCAGCAAATTTTACTACCTTGTTGTAAGTGGACTCTAATTTAGAAATAAGTGAGGTCTGTAAATTGGTGAGAATTTGAGAGCCGTAGAGAAGGGTTGGTAATAGGTAGGCATGTGATAAGGCTGCTTTATCTTGACTTGAGAGAAAGTTTTTGTTCCTATAAAGGACACCAAGTTTTTGCTGGGTTTTCTTAATGTTACTTAGAACATGCAGGTCAAATTTTAGCTGGTCATCAATAATGACTTAGTAGTTTGGTGTGGCTTTATACTGTGATGGGTGTGTTATTGTGGGAAGTGATGGTGAAGGATAGTTTCAGGTGGAACATTGATTTTGGTATGAAGACTAAGACTTTGGGCTTTTTTGGATTTAAGATTAGAAGGTTTTCGTTGAGCCAGTTTGCAATGGACAAGAAGGAGTCCTGGGTTGTAGTAAAGGGTATCAGCAATGGTGATGACTGTGGAGTCATATGCATACTGCACTAGTGATGAGTGTGGGATAGAAGTAGATAACTGAGAAGTAAAAATATTAAATAGCAGTGGTCCTAGAACTGACCCTTCGGGGTACTCCCATCTGTATAGGGAGTTCAGGGAGATAGCAGAGCTCCATTTGACAGATTGGAAATGGTTGTTGAGGTAACTAGAGAATCAAATGATAGTGGCAGTGGATAGGTTTAATTAAAAGAGTTTGTCTAAGAGTAGGGGGTGGGAGACAGTGTTGAACGCCTTTGAGAGGTCAAGAAAGAGACAGGAGACTAGTTTATTCTTTTTTTTAGCTTGTGAGATGGTGTTTATGAAGGAGATGTGAGCAGTAAAGATACTATGACCAAGGCGAAAGTTGTGTTGGGTGGGAATGAATCGGTTCTCTTGTGTAAATTATTGTAGGATTTGTTTGTGTACACATTTTTCCAAGATCTTAGAGAGGGGTGATAGAATTGTTATGGGCCTATAGTTGGATAGTTCAGTGGAGTTGCCTCCTTTATGGATGGGAAGAGTGTAGAACATTTTACATATGGCTGGAACTTTAGTTTCAGTAATAGATTGGTTGATGAGAATAGAGATGGGTAGGGCTAGGGAGTTGGCAGCTAGCTGGAGAAAGAGTGGAGGGAGACCAAGGTTTAAGCTTAGGGTCTTCACCTCCCATGCACAAGGTTCAAGGTTCGATCCTGACCTCTGACCAATGCCTGTTTGGAGTTTGCATGTTCTCCTTATGTCTCCATGGGATTTCTCCCATGTCCGAAAAACATGCTGAGTGTTTCCATCTCAAACTCATCAATGAATGGAGCTGTGGGCAGCAGCACAGATTCTACATGGTGCCCTATAGGGGGAAGAGTTGTACAGACCAACTGCTTTGGGCATCTACTGTGGTGCACAGTATCCTCAAGATAGGAGAACACAGACTGCGTACTGTGGCAGGGCTAGCCACTTGATGGTGTAAAATATGGCTCTAGGTGATTCGGTCATGTTGACTAATGTGCATAGGTAGTTACAGGTGATAAGTTGGTTGAGGACCTGGCCTACTCTGACCCACACCAGGGACCCATGCTAACAGTGGGAGGGGTACATGTGTCCCTACTGGCCAATGTGTACCCACCATAAAGCCCAGCAGCCCTTGGTCAATAAGCTACTGGCTGGCCGGTGTCTAGTTACCAAGCTTGGGTTACCTGGGATAGCTCTGTTGAGCAAAAGCTGGATGTAAAACCAACCAACCTGCCAAACATAAACTGAGAATTGCTACGCTTAATGTAGGTTCACTGACAGGACGCAGCTTGGAAGTGGATTGCATGATGATACGGAGGAGGCTGGACATCCTATGTATCCAAGAGATGAGATGGAAGGGCAGTGCAGCAAAGCCACTTGGCTTGGGATCCAGAGTCTACTACTCAGGTGGAGGGCAGGCTAGAAATGGTGTAGGAACTGTAGTGAGAGAGAGTCTTCAGAAGGCAGTAAGGGATATCATCAGAATTAATGACAGACTCATGGCAGTCAGACTCCAGTGTAATGCTAGGGCAGTATTCATAATCTCAGCCTATGATAGGGCAGTATTCATAATCTCAGCCTATGATAGGGCAGTATTCATAATCTCAGCCTATGATAGGGCAGTATTCATAATCTCAGCCTATGATAGGGCAGTATTCATAATCTCAGCCTATGTCCCACAGCAGGGTTGTGATAGTTAGGAAAGGAGTGCATTCAGACAGTAGTTACATGACGTATTAGATAAAGCAGGACAACATGAATTGGTGTTGATAATGGGGGACAGACAGAACAGGATATGAGGACTGCCTTGGTCCATATGGGTGGAACAACAGGAATAAAAAAGGAGAAGCCATTCTAGACTTCTGTCTTGCAAATGGCTTGATAGTAGCCAACCCGTGATTCAGAAAGAGAGAGAGTCACAATATCACATACAAGAGTAGTCAAAATGCAACTCAGGTAGACTTCTTCCTAGTAAGGAAAAGGCACTGGGGCACAATCCATGATTGCAAAGTCATCCCCAGTGAAACAGTAAACCCACAGCATAAACCACTAGTTGCCACAATCAGCTGCAAGCAGTGGTTGGAGAAGGCTCTAAGGTCAACAGAGACCAGGCTGAAGACCTGGAAGTTGACTGAAGAGAAAGTACAACAGTTCAAGGAATTACTCAGGGCTCTAGCACCACAAGAAGAGGAGGAAATAGGTGGAGTTGAAGAAGAAGAATGGCAGCGCCTAAAAACAGCATGTGTTAGGACTACAGAAAAGATATGTGGCTGAGCCAGGTATGGAAATAAGGTACATAAGGAAAGCTGGTGGTGGAATGCAGAAGTCAACAAAGTCATCAAAAGAAAAAAGGAGTGCAGGGAGACGTGGGAGACAGAAAACACTGATCAGGCTAGGAAGGACTAATGGTTGGCTAACAAAAAAGCTAAGAAAGAAGTTGCAATAGCAAAGAATAGGGCATTGGAGGCACTGTACCAACTTCTGGAAAGTGACTCAGTAAGGGGCACAAAGAAACTATATCAGGTTGCAAGGCAAAGACAGAAAGATAAAGAAAATAGTCAGACACCCTTCAAAAGGGATGCCAGCAACAACCTGCTCACCAGCCCAGAGGACAGCAGAGGCAGATGGAAGGAGTATTCCCAGCAGCTTCTGAATGAAGAAAACCCTACAGAAGCTGTACTGCCCCCGAAACAGCCTACAATGAGAGAAGAAGAGGAGCCCTCCCTAGAAGAAGTAAGAACAGCACTAAGGAAAATGAAATCAGGGAAAGCTGAAGGCTCAGATGAAGTCACAACATATATGATAAAGATGTTGGGTGGGATAGGGGAGAAATGGCTCGTGAGGGTACTAATAGCAGTGTGGAGAGAAAGGCAGATCCCAGATGACTGAAGAATAAGCATACTTGTGCCAGTGTACAAGAACAAAGGGGACATCCACAACTGTGGGCAGTACAGAGGCATCAAAATCCTTTCACATTGCATGAAAGTTCTGGAGAGGGTGATTGATAAACGGATATGCACAGTAGTAGAATGTAAGATGGGAGATGAGCAGGTTGGATTCAGATCAGGATGCAGCACAATTGACCTGATGTTTACATTGAGACAGATACTTGAGAAAAAGCTAGAGATGAGAACAGAGTCCAACTGGGCATTCCTAGACTTGGAGAAAGCATATGACAAGGTACCAAGAAAGCTGATCTGGGAAGTACTGCGGTGGTTTGAAGTCCCAGAAACATTGGTATAATTAGTGCAGGCTATGTACAAGGACCCAATGACTCAAGTACAAATAGTGTTCGACCTCGCAGAGGGTTTCCCAGTGGGTGTGGGTGTACATCAGGGTTCATCTCTGAGCACACTGCTGTTCGTACTGGTGATGGACTACATTAGCAAACAGGTTGGAGGGGACGGATCAGCAAAGCTGCTGTATGCAGACAATGGGGCAGTACAGGCAGACTCTGAGCTAGAACTTCAGCAAAGGATAGAAGAATGGAATGCAAATCTGAAGACACATGGGATGAAACTAAGCACAGTTAAGACATTGGTAATGGCAGCAAACTGGGGAAATCAGAAGAAGCTGAGAATAGAGATAGAAGGGAAGATAGTGGAACAGGTAAACAGCTTCAAGTACCTGGGAGGAGTAGTTGAGGAGAAGGGTAGTCTAAATGAAGAGGTCAAAGCTAGAATCAGAGGGGCTGCAGCCAACTGATATAAAGTATCAGGTATTGTCTATGAAGAAGAATGCCAGAGAAACTGAAAAGTAAGGTATACAAGACAGTGGTGCGACCAGTACTACTGTATGGTACAGAAACCTGGGCAGTAAAGACAGAACAGTTGAAGAAGCTAGAGGTGATGGAAACTAAGTGCCTGAGAAAGGTGATAGGATGCACACTGTGGGACAGATGAAGAAATGAGGACATAAGAGCAGAAGCCAACGTTGCTCCAATTGCAGAAAAGATCAAAGAGAACAGATTACGGTGGTTTGGGCACATGTGTAGAAAAGCAGAAGACAATCTGGTGAAGAAGATTTGGGACAGACAGGAAGAAGGTAAGAGGAAGTGAGGACATCCAGCAAAGAGGTGGATGGATTGTGTGAAAGATCTGTGACAGTCAGGCATGAGTGTTGAAGAAGGCAGGAGTGTGGCACTGAATCGAGAGATTTGGTGACAGTTAGCATGATACCCCGACTCCATGTAGAAAAATGGGAAAAAGGGGGCTGATGATGATGATGAAGGTTTAAGCTTAAGGAGCAGAGATTTTATGTATCTGGTGGATACAGTTTTTAAGCAGAAAGCAGAGGAGGTGCTAGAGGGAATAGGAGGGTCGGTGGGGTGGAGCTAGCCTGGATGGTTGATAAGTTTACTTATGGAGTCTATGAAGTAGGAGTTAAAATTTGTAGCAGTTTGGAGGGGAGTAATAGTGGGGCTTGGCAGGAATTGACTAGGTTACCTGGATGGAGGATTTGATTAATTGTATGCCAGAATTTCTTTGGATTATGGAGGTGTTTTTTGCTTTCTTAGTAAGGTTATGAAGTTGTCTATATTGTTGAAGGTGAATGGGCAGTTTGGATTTGGTCCAGAGTGTCCAATATCTGTCCCTTTGGGCCATTAAGGAGCAAGTGGAGGGACTTAGCCAAGAGAATACTGCAGATTTTATTCTGACATTGCGTGTGGGGTCAAAGGTAGTTGAATATATTAAGGTATATGTTATTAAATTCAGTGACAGCTTTGTTGAGGGGTAGATGTCTGAGAAAGGACCAGTTGATGGCTGAGAGTTTACTATTTAGTTCATTAGGGTCAACGTTTTTTAGTTTATGGCATGCTTTGATTTTATTGAGTTTGAGTATGTGTGGGCTAAAACGGAGGGCTTTGGTAGGGCAGTGGTCACTGAGGATGTCAAGTAGGGATTCAGGGAAGTGATATTTACAGGGATATGATACTAGGATCCAGTCAAGTATAGCTGAATATGTAGTTGTTTTAGTGGTATAGGTAGGTGTAGTTACTAGTTGGGTGAAACCATGTAAGTTAATGGAGGTGGAGGGGGTTACAGTGGTGAGAGTTAACCAGTTGATGTTGACATCTCCCATGATTATAGTCTCATTATGTAAATCAGAGTAGAGAGGGGAAAGAATACTTTGCAGTACTGTAATATTGTCACCAGGTGGAATGTAGATTGCAGCAATGTTAAGTGAGGTGTGACGGATTAATTTTATAGTTAGCCAGAAGAAGTTACGCAGGTGAGTCTGGAGGGGAGGGGGACATTAGAGGGGTTAGTGTGAGGTTTCCAGTGTACATGATAGCTACACCTCCTCCTTTTTTTGTGCCGATCTAGTCTTAAGATGTTATATCTGGGGGGGTTGGGGGATGTCTTTATCTGGAATGTGGAGTTTTAGCTAAGTCTAGCTAAGGGCTATGATTTCAGGGGAGTGTTGAGAGATCCAAGAATGGAATTCAGCAGTTTTGTTTACTAAGCTTCTCAGGCTGATGGAGTAAAGAGAGATGTGTTTTGGTGGGATATGGGAGAGGGGAGTGGTGGTTTGTATGAAGGTACCACCAGAGGGTAAACCTGGGTCTGGGTTGGGGTGTACATCACCTGCGAGTAAGAGGGAGAGGAAAGTAGGGATTGTTTGAGGCTTAGGGATGTAAAGTTGAAAGTATTTGTGTTTTCCTTTAGGGTGGGTTGGTTTAAGTTAAGTTTATCTATATACCCCTCCAGATACATACATACACACACCACACGTGTTATATGTGTGGGTGTGTGTGTGCGAGCGCGTGTGTGTGTGTGTGTGTATTTGTGTACCCACATACGTATACATATATACATACATACATGCGGAAGATTCATTTCATCAGATCCTTTTTGGTTGACATCTGTTGAGTTGTCAACATTTGGTACGTTTCACAGATGGTTGACAGGTGTTAGTATATATAATTAGCAGGGACTGTGGATGGTACAGGCTTTCCCTCTGAAAAAAAGTGATATTTTATTCTTTTTTTTTTTTGCTTGTTTGTTTGTTTACTATTTTGCATACACCAAAGTTCCTGCTCAGCACATGCATAGTAGAGTGTCGATGTTCCTATTGTTGACCTTTTGTGGTCGATATTTTAGACACTGATGCTTGGTCTTTCAATGAAATTAAGATGACCAGTATACATATGTACATCTCGCTGTCTGTCTACTTATATTAATTGCAAGGGTGTGTCACATTTCTGAACCTTATTCTTTTTTAACAGAAACAATTGTGAATTAAGTTGAAAAACAATAAATGTGTTTCCATTATTCAAATATGCAAAACAGGTGTACGTAACACATTTTATTAACAACATTGCACTTGTTTTACCTTATTTACAAGGTGGAAATACACTGGCTATACAGTCTCCATATAACTCATATTTTTCTGTCTATAAACCATAAGCATTTTAACAAAAAGCTGACACCTAAGACCTTGCTCAGCCTCAGTACAGAAACTCCAGCACACTGAGTACAATAGCGGACACTCTCAGAATAATAAACCGTCTTGAAAGGGAAACCTGAAGTTGTTGCCTCTTCATTTCTCTTCTCATGAAATATCTTTCAATTCCCTGCTAGAGTGTGTAGTTTTTAAAGTAGTTCTGTCTGATAGTTCAAAGAAAGGGAATTATAACATTCTCAATTACTTTGCAATTAGAGCTTAGGAGGCCAGATTCATTCTTAAAATGTTTAAAAATGATTTTGGCCTAGTCATTTATTGGAAACTTTATCTCCAGTCCAAAGTATACAACTATATGTGCATGCTAGTACACGAAGAAATTGGATAAAGAAAATAAACTGCTGTATATGGACAAAAAAGGAGATTGTCCTCAATATTCTAGCTTGGCTTTATTTTCTTTTCTGGTTGGTCTTTTTCTACACTATGGTGGTAGTGGTGGTGTTTTTTTCAGGGGGGCATGTATATCTTTTTATTTAGATTTAATTTTAGTTCAGTTTATCTGTCTGTTAACCTGATAAGTACACTGGTCATTTTCAGCTAGGCCTAGGTACAAGTATTCTGGCTTGTTGTAGATTACAAGAAAGGATCAGCCTAATAATGATGACTGGAACTCAACATGTGGTTGTTTTATTACGAGATGAGATGTGGGAGTTAAGAGAGGTGGTATCTTTGAATTAAATAATGTAGTGTTGATGAATCTCTAGATAGCAGTTATTTATTTATTTATTTATTTGACAATATAAAAACACAAAATTAGCTCATAGATAAAAAACTACTGTATGAACTGTATCACATGAAAAACGTTACAAAGTTTCCATGCAAAATCCAGAGATGACCCTGTGACAACAAAGTCAGCCATAGAAAACGTTGAGTGAAGACATGCTAATGTAGATATTACTTTGTCTAAGCTTGAAGATAAGCATGTCATGTGCCAAGCAGTCTCGGATATGTCATTAAAAAAAGAACTGAAACTTAAAAGAGAAATGTGTACTTTTGGTATTGCCTCAGATGGTAAAAGCAAGGGACATAGTTGCCTCTCTCTGACACATAATGGATAGTTTACCATGGCCTGGACATCTCCAGTTATATGGTACTGAATGTTTGAATGGAGCATTGTTTGTTAGGCAATATTGACCTGCCACATAACCTCGCTCTGTCATTTTTCGCCTCAGCTTCTTTAGATTAAAAAAACTGTTCTGCAGAAACAGTAAACAGTGAAAAGTGATTTACTAGATAGAAAATATTAAACATGTTGACCACAATTACTCCTACAAGGTTTTGGAAGAATGAAGAGGTGCTGAAGAGATAAAAAGGCAAAAAGAGGAAAATTCCAATGTGGCTACATAGGAAGATGAGGTTAACAATGATGGTAAAGCACAGGGCAAAGGGGTGGAAGGGAGAAAAAGTGGAAAGATGGTGGAGGTGCTTGCTGTACAATGAAATGGGCACTACAGTGTCATTAATAGGAACGTAATCCAATCACCTGTGGTAGGAATAGAACCAATGCTGTCAGATTTTCCAGCACCAAAGGTGAGCAGGTTACTTGTTGAGACAAAGACACTGATGATTTCATATGGCAGTACTAATATTTATTTATTTAGTTTTGTTTTTTTTTTTTTGTTTTTTTATTTTATTTTATTTTATTTATTTCACATTTGTTGACTGAGATAGTCTGTCTGGGTGTGAGCCCATTTTCAGCAGAGACCATGGGGAGAAAAGCATCAATAAAACAAGAATAACATCGACAGGTACAGTGTCAGTTTTGCAAAGAATTTAACAGAAATATTAGAGACAACAAAGAAAGTGCAATATACAATAGGTGCTACAATAACATTGCCAGATTTGCCACATGATCAGCTTACAGAACCTATCACTGCCTTAACCTTCAATCGTTAGACTGGCTTGAACTACCCTATCAAATGCAATATAACCAACTAATAGTTGTTCACAAAATCCTCTACCAACCAGACAGTACACCCATACTGAAAAATATTATTATCCTCTACAGTAACCTAAAATCCCTTCGCTCTTCCAAAAAATTGCTAGTGCAAACTGTTAAAACCAACAATTCAGCTGGTTAATAAC